>NC_088376.1:61257500-61397500 GCF_037993035.2 Macaca fascicularis
GCAAGTGGACATGGTAGAAACCCTGGCAAGACTCAGAAGGTGAAGGAGCACATTTCTTGGTCTTATATAGTACTATTTTGGTTGTTGTCCCTGAGAAAGCTGACATGAGCAGAGAGCACCTATTATACTCTAAAATAGCTTCTAACTTGACATGTGCAAAAGACTCATTCCTACCCTGGTGAGAAAAGCTGTCACTGAAAAAAGCTAAAGTACTTAATGAATAGGCAGCATCTCTTGTGGGTATTACCAAATGTGGCCTTAAGTAGTGGTTGATCCTGATAGAAAGTAATCAGCCAAGCAGAGCATGAGCAGATCTTGGAACTTCAGAAATATGTTTCTTCAACAAATATTTGTTGAGTGTCAGTTATGTACCAGGCTAGGTGATAGGTATGGAATGACGAACCAGATCAGGAGAGATGACTCTGTCTTTATGAAGTATAATTTGATAAATAGAAGAAGCAGATGCCAAGTAAATATATAACAAGCATATTGTGATGTAATTCTTATAAATTATAAGTTTTTTAAAGGAAAAGTGCAGAGTGCTATTAAAGAATAAAGACTGGACAGATAAGAGCAGGACAGCAACTTATACTTTATGTAATAGCAATTGAATAATCAGTAAGAAATTATCATTGGCATTTCAAAAGGACCTTGGAAATGTCTTGAGTGTCAGCCTTGGTTCTCATCCCTAATCTCCCACATACATTTAAATACCATGTCTTGCTAACATTTATCCCCTAAATATTTCTCAAAACCGTATCTTCCTCTCCACCCTTTATCGCCACTGCTCTGGTTAAAGCTTTATTGCTTGCTGCCTGGACTACCCACAACAGCCACTGTGTTTGATTCCTACCTCCAGTCTTCATGAAGGATGAAGTCCAAATTTCTTAAAAGATAGCATACCTTCTGAGTGCTTTAGAGCTCTCCTAACAGAGATATAAACCTAACAGGTTTATATCTTGATATGTTCTGAGTCATACTTTCCACATTACGCTTTTCTGCTTTTTCTTATATTCTAGTCCTTGCTGTTGCTTTTTCCCTTTGTTCAAAATATGGTATACCAACAACTCCCCCCTCCCCTCACCCCTTGGTTACTAGCTCATGCATCGTCTCCTTTGTAAAAAGCTTTCACCTATCCATCCCATCCCCAGGATGAGCCCCCGTACTTCTGTGTGACCATCTCCATTACTAATATTACTTACCATATTATTGTATAATTACTTGAGACCAGGAAATATCTTACTTTTATATCCCTAGTGCCTAGTGATAGTAGGCACTCAATAAATGTTTTTAGATAAATAAGTAAATGGGTTGTCTTAAATTGGCCTCTCATATTCAGTGACTATTAAGTATAGATTTTTAAATATTTAATATGTTTTAATATATGTCCCTCATCATGAAAAATTCAGATTTGAGCAGATATTTAGTCTTAATAATTTGTGCCTGTAATGAGACCTTTATGTGGTCTTTGCTACCTAGTGAGAGCAGTGCCATCTATTGGCCGTAGTCGAAAGTATATCCACTGTTATATCCAGAATTGAGCATAGAGCATCAATGAAACATTTTTAGGAAGACACATCTACGAAAATTTTTTCATGAATTTACACAAAAAACTATTTCATGCATGGCAAAAATAAGTGAAGTAAAATAATCAAATATGCCAACATAGGAGAACGATGTTGTGTCTTGACACAGTAACAGAAAACGTGTATCATCAGCGTTTGCTTTTATTATTTATTTATATCCCAGCTCATTTCTAAAGAAATTATGATTGCTGTATTATTCAATAGAAAAAGACTAAGCCAGAATACAAATGAGTATTCACTCCTATCGTTCTTTAAAAACTAATTGATACTTTGTGATTTAGGTAGCATTTTATTTCCAAAAACATTTAAAGTTTTTACAGAACCATAAAGGTGAGACAAAAAAGATCTCTAAACAAAAAATATCTCTAAGCCATGAGAATTGTCTTTTAATGGGAATCCACACCCAGATAAGAAAGGTGGCAGTTCTGTTTGTTAGCCACATTATTGAAATTTTGTTGTTGTTGTTGTTGTCGTTAGACGGAGTCTCACTCTTGTCACCCAGGCTGGAGTGCGGTGGCACGATCTCAGCTCACTGCAACCTCCGCCTCCCGGATTCAAGCTATTCTCCTACCTCAACCTCATGAGTAGCTGAGATCACAGGCGCCCGCCACCATGTCTGGCTAATTTCTGTACTTTTTTAGTAAAGACGGGGTTTCACCATCTTGGCCAGGCTGGTCTCAAACTCCTGACCTCAGGTGATCCATCCACCTCAGCCTCCCAAAGTGCTGGGATTACAGGTGTGAGCCACGGTGCCTGACGGAAAAAAATTTCTTTTTACTTCATTCACTGATACTGTTTCTTCTGCAGTAACATTTTCACATGTGAAATGAAACTATGTTCAACAGTTAAATTTAATCAGCAGAAATAAAGCTATGCTGGATTTAGCAGGTGTCAGGGAGTCTTCTGGCTCGCAGTTGTTATCCTGTGAGCATGTATAGTTTAGTGCTACAGTGCTTTCTAGATAGACAAAGAAAATGTGTCATGAAGGTATGCCACCTAAATATTAGGAAACCTTGCTGTATTGTCAGACCGCCACTGCTGTAAGGAGCTTCAGAAATAGTGTGTTTTCCTGTATGGTTAAAACAAACATAGTTTAAGATATACAGGATGGTAACAATATAATTTAAAAAAATAGATTCTTATATTTTAGTCATATATGACTAAAGTTCGAGACCAGCCTGACCAACATGGTGAAACCCTGTCTCTACTAAAAACACAAAAGTTAGCCGGGCATGGTGGCAGACTCCTGTAATCCCAGCTATGGAGGAGGCTGAGGTAGGAGAATTGCTTGAACCTGGGAGGTGGATGTTGCAGTGAGCCGAGATTGTGCCACTGCACTGCAGCCTGGGCAAGAGAGTAAGACTTCATCTCAAAAAAAAAAAGAAAAAAAAATTGTGTTTGCTTCTTATTGCCTTTTGGACTCTGATACTGTATCAAAATGTTACTTAATGTGCATATATGAAACCAGATGTAAACTCTATACTGTTATTGTGCTTACAACTGTAAACCTATAATACTAATAATGAAGGCATTTTGGATGGATGGATGGATGGATGGATGGATGGATGGATGGATGGATGGTTGGAGTACATGCACATATATGCACACACAGACAGTCGTCTAGTCTTTGTAACAACAACTGTATCAGATTGGCTTAATAAAACCTTGTAGTAGCACACAGGAGGAGAAGGGAAGTTCAGGTAAAAAATCTAAGAAGCATGGCTCCAAAGCTCATACTCCTAGTATTTTGGATCTCACTTTAAAAATTATGGTGGAATTTTTGGTGCTACTGTTACCTCCATTTTACAGATAAGGAAACTAAGACAGAGATAGGCTATATGATTTGTTCAAGATCCCACAGCTTGTAGATGTCAGCTGTGCAACTCAAACCTAGACCATGCAGGCTCCAGAGCCCATAATTTTAGTATACTAAATTATTTTTCAAACAAATCTACTAGCTAAATTTACAAATTAAAATTTCAAAATAAATGAAAATAGGCCTTAAGAAATATAACTTAAACAATCTTAATTAAATGAAGGTGTTGTTTTATTTACATTGAATTTCCAAAATTTTGATTTATTACTAGACAGATTTACTTGCTTGTCTTATGTTTTATATGTTGCCTAAATGATTTGGAGATTTATGTCACGGTAATTATCACTTTAATTTCGAAAATATTGATAATAAGCTTATTTTAGTTACTGAGCCATTATTTTGATGATCTAGTTATATTAATAATGCAACCCAAAATGCTGAAAATAGGCCAGGCATGGTGGCTCATGCCTGCAATCCCAGCGCTTTGGGAGGCTGAGGCGGGTGGATCGCTTGAGCCCAGGAGTTTGAGACCAGCCTGGCCAACATAGTGAAACCCCATCTCCACTAAAAATAACAAAAATTAGCTGGGTGTGGTGTCACGCACCTGTACTCCTAGCTACTCGGGAGGCTGAGGCACAAGAATCACTTGAACCCAGGAGGTGGAGGTTGCAGTGAGCCAAGATGGTGCCACAGCATGCCAACCTGGGCAACAGAGTGAGACTCGGTCTCAAAAAAAAAAAAGAAAAAAAGCTGAAAATAAAAAGAAAGGATTTAACAGACACTTCTTAGACAGTTTACCTTTATGCTCACTGCTGTTGCAGTCATTGCAAGTCGGTGTGTGCAAAGACCAGCAGAACGTCAGCTTAAAATACCAATATGGAAAGGGTTAGTGTAGCTCTGGCTTTTTGAGTCTGCCTTTGTGTACTTCCCTACTCTGTTTGATGTGATATGCCTCATTTTTCCACCTGCTTTTTCTAATCAGTCCACTGCAGAATCTCTCATTTTTATACAAATGTGCTATGGCATTCTTTGGCCTGCTCTTGGTACAAGCAAAGCATTGACATATAAGTCCAGTTTTTTCCTTTATTCTGGCCCTAAATCAAATAGTGCTTAATTTACCTTAGCAAAAATAACCAAGTTTCAATTTACTATGTAACTTGAGAAATTAAAGATTTTATTATTTAGTGCAAATGCCTTAGTTACAAATTTTAGCTACAGTAAAAATCACTTTCTGCCAGAATATTTAACATGAGTACAGCAGCAATAGAGGCAAGGCTATTGTCATGACATTTGGACAGGCCTCCTCAGCAGCAGCTAGGCATTGCTTATGAATACATTAAAAGCAAACCCTAGCATTTGAGGAGAGCACATGACACCAAGCCTAACTGTGAACACAATTATGGCACTGAAATTGCATTGAATTGCTTGATAATAGGGGGGTGCTCATATGCTTATGTTAGTACTTAGGTATTTTGTTTGTTTGTTTTTTATTTTGAAACAAGGTTTTACACTGTCTCCCAGGCTGGAGTACAGTGGCGTGATCTTGGCTCACTGCAAACTCTGCCTCGCGGGCTCAAGCGATCCTCCTACCTCAGCCTCCTCAAGCGATCCTCCTACCTCAGCCTCCTCAAGCGATCCTCCTACCTCAGCCTCCTGAGTAGCTGGGACCACAAGTGCATGTCACCATGCCCAGCTAATTTTTGTATTTTTTTGTAGATTCAGGGTTTCACCATGTTGCCCAGCGTGGTCTTGAACTCCTAAGCTCAAGTGGTCCACCCGCCTTGGCCTCCCAAAGTGCTGGGATTACAGGCATGAGCCACTGCTCCTGGCCAGTATTTAATTTTCAGAGTATGATGAGAAACATTTTATTTTATTTGTGAGACAGAGTCTCACTCTGTCACCCATGCGGGAGTTCAGTGGTGTGATGTTGGCTTACTGCAGCCTCCAGCCCCTAGGCTCAAGCAGTCCTCCCAGCTCAGACCCCCAAGTAGGTGAGACCAGAGGTATGTGCCACCATGGCTGGCTAATTTTTTGTATTTTAAGTAGAGACAGGGTCTCACCATGTTGCTCAGGCTGGTCTCAAATTCCTGGGCTCAAGCAATCTGCCCACCTTGGGCTCCCGAAGTGCTGGGATTACAGGCATGAGCCGCTGCGCCTGGCCTAAAAAACATATTTTTAAAATTCACATAGAAAATATGAATTGGATCCCCCTAGAGCAAACTTGTCCAACTCACAGCCTGTGGCCCACGTGCAGCCCAAAACAGCTTTAAATGTGGCCCAACACTAACTCATAAACTTTCTTAAAACATTATGAGGTTTTTTTTGTGGTTTTTTTGGTGATTTTAAAAATAGCTCATCAGCTGTTGTTAGTGTTAGTTTATTTTATGTGTGCCCCAAGACAATTCTTCTTCTTCCAGTGTGGCCCAGGGAAGCCAAACAATTGAAAACCCCTGCCCTGGAACATATCCAGGGGCTCCCAGGCTTCATGGACTCCAGGTAAGAAGATTCTCCATTAAAAGCCATTAATCCACCCGCATGTTACCATATGACAATCTCCTAGCAATACACAGGAACACAGGCAACATTAGGGTATTATGGCGTTCAGGACCATCCTGGGCAATATGGTGAAACCCTGCCTCTACCAAAGTATCTTTTTGTTCTAGCCTTTTCCCTACTGTTTAGTTTGAACCATTCTAAAAGACAGTTAAAATAGAACTAAACTTCTTTGTTGCAAAAAAAATGCTTTACTGGCTTTTACCCTTATAGTTAAGGTGGATGTCAATGTCCCCCAAGTTCTGTAGCAGTTTTGAAGAGGATTGCCTCATATGTGTTCACAAACACAGGTCTTAGCTGGGTGGAGTGGGGGTGCGGAAGGACCACATCATCCCCTCTGCTTTTACCCTCCTCTGTCCCATAACACTGCTAATCCCACTAGATGCTGCCATATGTGTAAAGTATTTCCCTATTTGTTAGGCCACATGACTGATCTTCCTGCATGGACTTATGTCAGAACTTGGGAAGGGCACTTCTCTCCCTGTTTACATTACACATTCTGTTAAGGAGAGAGGAACTACCTAAACATGAATGCTTCATACTACTGAGTGTCTTTTTAAGAAGATTATAGTGAAAGTAATTTTTGAGTTTTTATTTCAAGCCTTCTCTTTTCCTAGGACACATAAGTAAGATCTGAAGTGTAGGAGGGCCTGGGGTGGCAGCCTGGATCAGAGAGAAATTGGAGTGACAGATATATACTCTAACCTTGGAAATAAAAAAAAATGACAACTGAAACATTGTCATGAGGTTCAGCATATCTACTTTAATTTGGTCTTTCCTGAAGAATGACTTCTCTTCTAGGACACTTCTGATTCCAACACTAGGTGTCTGATATGATTTGGCTCCACATCCCCACCCAAATCTCATCTCGAATTGTAATCCCCATATGTCAAGGGAGGGACCTGGTGAGAGGTGATTGGATCATGGGGGTGGCACTTCCCCACTCTCACTCTCTCCCCTGCCAACACGTAAGATGTGCCTTGCTTTCCTTTCACCTTTTGCTATGATTGTAAGTTTCCTGAGGCCTCCCCACCCATGTGGAACTGTGAGTCAATTAAACCTCTTTTCTTTATAAATTACCAGTCCTGGGTAATTCTTTATAGCAGTGTGAAAAGAGACTAATACAATGTCTAGTGGACTTGCTTCAAGGTTGACCAAGCAAGCCCTGAAATATGTGAATCTAACACAATTTGAGCTCAGTATAGGCTGTTTAGCTACATTTGTGTGTTGGTGAGTAGAATATTGAGTGGACTAAATCACTGCATTTCATGTTATTCTGTCTCAGGATTTTTTTCCCTCTACAATTAGATCTTTTATTGTTGCATAAGTATTATCAACAGTTCTAAATTTTGAATGAATTTTATATTAAAATGGCTTTATTAATAAGGTTCACTACTAGGATGCATATATGTACAGCTTTAAATTTCTCTTCCCCTATGATTGGAACAGGAAGTGAATTCCTGTTTTTTTAAGGAAAAGTATCTCTATTCTATGAATTCCATGGTCAAACAACCTTATCTGAGTATCATGTTAAAGTACCTTTTATACTTTTAACCTATGATCCTCATATATTACAAGTTTATAGTTTGAAAAGACTACTGGTATAGGAAGAATTTTAACACTTGTTTATCAACTGTATGAGGAGATTTACTTTTGATTTGGAATTGATGTAAAATATCATTGTTGTTAGAAGTAATTATTTCTTTCCTCTTGTTTGGAAAGGAAACCAACACTAAGATTGTTGAAGTTTGCATAATATCCCTTGATTACAATCACTCAGGAGCCTAAGAAGTATTGCTCACTCAAGGAATAGGACTTATCTTAGGAAATAATGTGAATGAGAAGTTATTCTTACTTTGACCAGTGAAGAGAGAAAGGATATCAGGGACGGAGATCTGGAATGCTTAAGCACTAGTAATCTGTACACAAATTTTCTAATATAACCAGTAACTTATTGTCTAACTGATGTAAGCACTTTCTTTTTTTTTTTTTTTTTTTGAGACGGAGTCTCGCTCTGTCGCCCAGGCTGGAGTGCAGTGGCACGATCTCGGCTCACTGCAAGCTCCGCCTCCCGGGTTCACGCCATTCTCCTGCCTCAGCCTCCCGAGTAGCTGGGACTACAGGCGCCCACAACCGCGCCCGGCTAATTTTTTGTATTTTTAGTAGAGACGGGGTTTCACCGTGGTCTCGATCTCCTGACCTTGTGATCCGCCCGCCTCGGCCTCCCAAAGTGCTGGGATTACAGGCGTGAGCCACCGCGCCCGGCGTAAGCACTTTCTTATCTGAATACTTGTTACATGTAATATGTGTTTGTTCTATTATATGTAATATATGTTTGTTTTATGTAATTTGACATTGCCTGATTTTATTTTTTATACACATTGTAGGAAAAAATTAATATTGTTAAAAATTATTAATAACTATTCAACTAACCATTTAGGATCTTCTGTGTTTTAAGTGCAACTTTGGGTGCTAGGGATACCGAGAGATTATAAACTATCTTGGCCTCAAGACTTTACTGCTATGCACAGCAATAATTCCCAACCTGGCCGATCATCAGGACCACATGAGAAATCTTCCAAAAATTATAAATTCATAGATCCTAAAATAAAAGCAACAATTACATTGCTTAGTACCTAACTTCAGGAGTAGGGGACTTCCAGCCCATACAATCATCTTGCTGTTTTCTGCCTTCATAGCCCAGAGAATGTTCTCCTTATTCTAGCCCTTCCGGTCACCCAGATCTAATCCTCTGAATAAGAATAAAGGACAATTAAAGAGTTATGAACTAACTTAAATTAGTTAGTTACCATTTCAAAAGACAATACTGAGTTAAGGATGCATCAGAATCCACAGTTCAAATGAATGGGATTTGGCAAACTACTTTAGAACACTGGTTCTTAATTTTTTGGAGCCACACATACCTTTGAGAATCTGATAAAAACCGAGATTCTCTGTACAGGAAAATATAAGTACATATTCTTTTTAAGAGTTTCTTATACTTCCTGACTCCCATGCATGATACCCATATTAAAAACATCGTTAGTATTTCCCAAGCCCTGTATTCACCTTCCTCTTCATCACTTCCACTTCTTCTGTGTCCATGCCCTACCCTCAACCTCTTTCCTTCTTTATAATTAGGTAACATTCTCTTATTTCTCTATGCATGTTTTTGTTATTCTCTCTCTTCCTTTCTTCTTTTTCTTTTTCTTTTTTTTGGCCAGAATCTCCTCTTCTCTCTCTTATCTTTTTTCTCTTCTTAACTAACTAGAATATGGGTTTGATGTATGTTTTAAAACAATTATGGTATATTTTGCATGGTTTTAATTTTATTGGAATATTTTACTTAAAATATTGTAATCACATATGCAATCTACAAAGAACAAGAAAAGGAAAAAGTTAATTTTAATGCTACCATTTTGATATACTTTACCATGTTGGTATACTTTTGTGTGTGTGTGTTTTTTAAAAAACACAGTATGTATTTATATGTATTATATATGAGTGATCGTCTGACTATATTAAGTTGATACAAAAGTAATTGCGGTATTTGCCATTAAAAGTAATGCCAAAAACTGCAATTACTTTTGCACCAACCTAATAGACGTTATCAAGAACATTGTAGCAAATTTTGTTTTTTAGGAGTTGCTCTAGGGATTATACTATGCATCTTTAATGTATGATAATATACTTGTTTCTAATAAAATATAGGAACTTTGTACCAGTTTACCTCTGTGCTCCTTTCCTCTGTACTACTGCAATCACGAATATCACGTTTATGTATATTATAAACTTAATGCAATATTATAATTTTTCAAATTTATCAAACATATGTCTTTTAAAGAAATTAAGAGAAGAAACTTTTAACATCTACACACACACACACACACACACACACACACAGTCTTTTATATGTAGTCACATATTTACTAATCACAGTGCTCTTCATTCCTTCCTGTGGTTCCAAGTTACCTTGTGGTATCATTTCCTTTTAGCCTGAAGTGCTTACTTCAGTATTTCTTGCTAGGGCAGGTCCACTAGCAATGTACTGATTTCTCAGTTTTTTGTTTTTATTTTGTCTTTATTTTTGTTGGATGTAGAATTGTTGCTTGACGGATATTCATCCCCCACCTTTCCACCCCTCCCAGCACATTAAATTTTTGTAGAGATGGGATCTTACTATCATCCTGGCTGATCTTGAACTCCTGGCCTCAAGCAATCCTCCTGCCTTGGCCTCCCAAAGGCTGGGATTACAGGCGTGAACCACTACCTGTCCGCCCAGCCCCCCGCAAACTAAATATGCCATTCCAGTTGCCATCTGGTCAGCATTATTATCTGATGAGAATTCAGCCATTAATATTTTTACTTGTGTGTGTCATGGTGTTTTTCCCTTGCTGCTCTTAAGATTTTCTCTTTGCCTTTGGCTACTAGGAATTTGACTACAATGCATGTAAGTGTGAGTCCTTTTGCACTTGTCCACTTGGAGTTCATTGGTCTTTAGTTATTTGTAAATTAAAGTTTTTCGCCAGATTTGGTATTTTGGCCCGTTACTTCCTCAAGTATTTTTTTCTGCCCCTTCTCACTTACTGTCTCTTTTCTCCTTCTAGGACTTCAATTACGTGTATGTCAGGATATTTGATATTGTCCCACAGATAGCTAAGCCTCTGTTCATTTTCCTTCAACATTTTTTTCTTTTTGTTTTTTGGTTTGGATAATTTTTTATAAATCTGTTTTTATACTCACTAATTCTTTCTTCTGCCATCTCAGATCTGTTAATGAGCTTATCTAGTGAGTTTTGTTTTGTTTAATTCTTTGATCATATTTATAATACCTTCTCTGAAGTCTTTGTCTGCTAAAACAGACATCTGGGTTAATTTGGAGTTAGTTTCTATTAACTACTTTTTTTCCTTGAGCAATAAGATCACACTTCCACACTTCATTTATTTTTCTAATGTCTAGTAATTTTTGGTTGAAAATTGGACTTGTAAGTAATATGTTATTGTGACTCTGGGCCTAATTTACCTATTTGTTCTTCTGAATATTTTAGGGTTTTTGCAGTTATCTTTTCTAGACTCAAACTGTGAAATGTGTTACCTCTGCAGTGTTTATCTGCTGATATTTCAGCTTGGATTTTGAGTGTTTATTGATATTGTCTGCTTTTTTAGCATGGCTCCTTAGAGGTCTCCTCTGTGTCTGTGTAGTTTAATGGTTAGTAAGTGATTTGGGCAGAGGTCATGGTTGAATACCTCAGGGCAGGATCTTTGTGAATTAGGAATACCTTCAAAGGTGGAGCAAATTCACAATTCTCCCAGGCTTCCAATCTTCATCTGGTTCTTCAGCACACTTCTGCACACATGTGCCGCACATCTTCTGCACACGTGTGTAATTTCATAGAAAGTCACGAGTGTGTGAAGAGTTTTTAATCTGCTATGGCTCTCTCGCTTCTAAAATCTTACTCTTAAATGTCTACTTATTCTGCTCTCTCGCTTCTAAAATCTTACTCTTAAATGTCTACTTGTTCTGCCACTACCCTGAACCACATCTACCACCTCTGGTGCTTAAGCAGTAGATTTTTGCCATTCAAGCTGTACAGGAAGTAACATCTCCAAAGAAGAAGATCAAAACTTGCCATTCTTACTAGATAAAGTATTAAATAGCACTTTGCCCCAGGAATATATTTCTTAGGTTTTTGTCTGCCTTTGATTATTTCCTAATGCTCTGAAATAGTTGTTTTTAGTCATTTTTGTCCACATGTATAGTTGTCTTTTTATAGAGAATGGGTCTCCTTACCTCCTCTTGTTACCTTTTACTGGAAATAAGATGCATCATTGCTAACATTCAGAACAGTTCCTTCACATCTTTATTCTGTGCATCCATACTATAGTACATATTATATGTATCATAGAGAGAGAATCAATGATATGACCTAAATTTGTATCCTGCATTTCACTTAGCAGTATAGTATTAATATTTTCTTTTGGTAAATATTTTCATATAATTTTTGGTAAAATATTTTATGTTTTTGGAAAAGATTTTGATACAGCTACATTATACTTCAGTATATCAATATAGCAAAATTCAATTATTTCTCTATTGTTAGAAACTTACTGGTATATTGCTTTCAATCATTTTTCAATCACTTGCTCTTTTAGATAACATCATGGTGAGCATCATTGTGCATAGATTTTTGTGTGTATCTTAAATAATTGCATTAGGCTAGATTCTTAAAATGAAAATCCTATGTCAAAAGGTATAAATATTTTAAATGTTCTTAACATATAGTACCCTGCCATTTTCTGGGTGGTGGGCAATTTTGGACACCTTTTCGTGTTAACATTGTCATTGTTTTTAATAGGTGCACTATATCTCATTAAGTAGAGTGACCTAACTAGTTCTTTATTGTTGGAGATTTAGGTTATTTTTTGATCTTTGCTCTTCTAAAGAATTTTCTGAATATCTGAATGTTCTTAGCTTTTCCATATTTTAAATATTTTCTCTAGATCCCCAAATTGGAAACATTTTCTCAAAGAGTATGAGTACTTGAAGGACTCCATGCATATAATTTTAAATTGCTTTCTATAAATATTATATCAATTTATAATACCACTAATGAAGTATGAGACTTTTACATCTGTATTAGTCTGTTCTCATGCTGCTAATAAAGACATACCTGAGACTGGGTAATTTATTTAAAAAAAAAAAAAAGAGGTTTAATGGACTCACAGCTCCACGTGGCTGGGGAGGCCTCACAATCATGGCACAAGACAAAGGAGGAGCAAAGTCATGTCTCACATGGCAGCAGACAAAACAGAGAGCATGTGCAGGGGAATTCCCTTTTGTAAAATCAGTTAGATCTCATGAGACTTATTCATTATCACAAGCCCCGCCCCCATGATTCAGTTACCTCCCACTGGGTCCCTCCCACAACACTTGGGAATTATGGGAGCTACAATTTGAGATTTGGTGTTGGGCGGTGGGGGGATAAGGGGGGACACAGACAAATCATATCAACATCATTGGCTAGAATTAGCTATCATTTATATTTTTCACATTTGCATATTTTAATAATGGCAAATGTGAATTTAATAATGAATGTGAATTTAATAATGTGAATTTAATTATGGCAAATAGTGAATTCTACAAGATAAATTTGAGGAGAGAGCTTCACTAGTAGTCTTTTGTGCGTGTGTTTCTTAAGCTTTTTTGTTCTCTTTTAGGAATTAATGATTTTGTTATAAACTTACAAGCACTTTTTTTGAGTGAAGCTATTAGCTTGGTTAAATTTGTTGCTAATAAATTTTTTGTCACTGGGTTGCCATTTTATTTTAGTTCTGTGTTGCTGGATACTTTTTATATAAAATTGAATATTTTTATGTAGTCAAATATGTCCGGTTATTTTTCTTTGTGATTTCTTCTGTTACTTCTAAGCCTAAAAATTCAGCCCTTCTCCCATGTGAATTCTTATTCTGTTAGTTTGAACCAAATGAACTGCCACTTTTATAGTTAACAAATTATGAAGTATCAGTATTTCATATAGTTTAACCTTGAAGTTTTGAAGTGTATTCATTTTCCTTATTGGAGTATTTAATTCCTCATGGCCTAACAAATAAAAAAAATATATATGCAAAAAACCTGAATAAGAGTACATTTTTCTTCGTTTTGGTATAGCGGGTTTTTTTGTTTTGTTTTTTGTTTTTTGTTTGTAAAGTGGAGTTAATCATGTGGTAAAGAGTTGGATTATGATTCCTGCACTAACATACTAATATATTATTTAGTTGCTCTTTTGTAATATATATCTTTTAAAGTATATAAAGCAGTACTTTTGATTATATGCTGTTATTAATGTAGCAACTTTCATAAATAAAAGTAGAAATTTATGTCATTTTTTAGGTCAGCAAAGAGGAGTCACAAAGAGACTAGCAAGAAAGAGAGAAGGATCTCTGTTTTAGAATGAAAGCCCAAGAAATAATGTATTCATTATATATATTTATCTTACTTTGGCTCTACATTAGAATTTTAGAAGAAATATACCATCATAAATTAGCAATCAATTTTCTGCCAGTACTTTTTAATCATAACTAACAACACCCATAGTTTTGGACTTTCGTGAAGTAGAGATCTTTAGTTATGATGAATTGTGAACTGGTTTTGTGATTATACTAATGTTGACTAAAGCATCAGTGTTTGATCATCTATATCATTTTCACTTATTACTTGAGCCAGTTATTGATTCTAGGTCTCCTGGGGCAAAGAGCTAGTACATTTATTCATTATAAATTTCACCTCTTAACAAAATAAATCCTTAACCTCATGGTAGGAGCAGGAGTGGGTGTCAAAAGTTAGATTACAGGCAAAACTTAAATATTTCTTGCAAAACTTAAATATTTCTCAAATAGGGAGACTGTTGTTGCAATTTTAAAAGCAAATTTAAATATATGAAAATGTGTGATATAAACATACTTTATACTTAATTATAACTTCAAAATTTTTTATTTACTATTTTCCTTATCTTTTAAAGATTTTTTCCTTTTATCATAATACCCATTTTTCCCTGGTCCATCCAGTCAAATTTTACTTAGAAAACAGATAGGATTAAGGATAAAAAAGAGAAAGAAAAATTATTACCATTTTGCTATGTACTTTTCTATCATAAGCATATTATTTTGAATTTTTTTTTTATAAATCTGGATCATTTTACATAGGTAATTTTTAAAAAATGTAACGTTAGCATTTCTGCATGTTATTAAACATCTTTACATTTGAAAAATTGACTATTAGGCTACTTCCATCATGGATTTGGACCGTAATTTATTTAACCACTTTTCTTTTGGGGATGCTTTTCTGTTTTTAGAAACATTGTGATGAGCACACTTGCATAAGTAAGGAAACCAAAGCCCTCAGTCAATACTAGAAGGCAGTTCTTCTGACATCCAATTAATCTTTTGTGTTTTGCCTTTTTTCCTACCATATAAAACTGGTGAACACTGTGAAACATGCCCTGTATGCAAATATTCCATCTAGAAAATCCCTCAGTAAATTATTCAAATAAAATTATTTTTTGTAACACATTTATAGTAACATGAAATAAAGTATGTATTTGATCTTTTTTAGTTGGTTAATCTATATTAGTGTATATTTTGAACACACCGGTTCAGACAGGTGGATATTTAATATATGTTTTTTAGGGCAAAGCATACTGTAAAAAACATTCTAGTACTTTTATCAGTTTTCATTGAGTGAGGACAAAGCATCAATAAAGTAAATTTGAAAGCTCTATCAGAGGCAAAGTAAAGTAACTGCATTCAAAGATAGAAATTATAACCTGGAATAAAAACACAGAAGGTTTTCTCAAGGGAATTAAAAATCTGTGTGAAGTCTGTAAAGCAAAGAGAGAAATAGGTAGACTGTTCCAGGTAATTGGTGCTGCAGTAGAACACCATTCCTTTTCCAGCAGTCATACAAAGGGAGACAAAGAAGTTGAAAGAAAAGTAGCACAGAGAATGGGTTTCTTACAAATAACCATTGCAACACTACAAAAGGATTTAAAAAGTGGGAAGTATTATTTTAAACTGAATCCTAAAAGGGTCAGGAAAGATATTTATATAATTGTTTAAAATAAGGTGTTTTCCAGTATGGCGATTCCTCAAGGATCTAGAACTAGAGGTACCATATGACCCAGCCATCCCATTACTGGGTATATACCCAAAGGATTATAAATCATGCTGCTATAAAGACACATGCACACGTATGTTTATTGCGGCACTATTCACAATAGCAAAGACTTGGAATCAACCCAAATGTCCATCAGTGACAGACTGGGTTAAGAAAATGTGGCACATATACACCATGGAATACTATGCAGCCATAAAAAAGGATGAGTTTGTATCCTTTGTAGGGACATGGATGCAGCTGGAAACCATCATTCTTAGCAAAGTATCACAAGAACAGAAAACCAAACACCGCATGTTCTCACTCACAGGTGGGAACTGAACAATGAGATCACTTGGACTCGGGAAGGGGAACATCACACACCGGGGCGTATCATGGGGAGGGGGGAGGGGGGAGGGATTGCACTGGGAGTTATACCTGATGTAAATGACCAGTTGATGGGTGCTGATGAGTTGATGGCTGCAGCACACCAACATGGCACAAGTATACATATGTAACAAACCTGCACTTTATGCACATGTACCCTAGAACTCAAAGTATAATAATAAAATAAAAAGAAAAAAAAATAAGGTATTTTCTAGAACATCCTGAAATGTTAATATTTATGGACTAAAAAATGTGCTGATACTTAAAATTGTGGTAGCCAAAAAAGATGGCTATAAAGATACTAAATAAAAGAAGATACTAAAGCAGGGTTTAAAACTATAAAAGTTTATTTTTATTATGCCGCCACACACTTTTTCATTTTAGAAAAAATTTAGGAACCTTTGAAATTATTTAAACTTTACTTTTTAAAGTATAAACAACTGTTACTAAGTCTAATTTTATTTTAACCTCCATGTCATGTCTAAAAGTATTAGTAAAAATAACTAGTTTTGTGTGAAATTATTTTAAAATTTTATAGAGCTCTAATGTCATAAATAACTGATGCATATTGAAAGCTTTAATTTCTTTTATGGGAGAATCTCTTGGTTTAGCTATTTTACAAAGGTCTCAATTTCTAACGGGTTTTTTTGGGGGTTTTTTTTGTTTTTTTTTTTTTAAGATGGAGTCTCACTGTGTTGCCAGGCTGGAGTGCAGTGGCACGATCTCAGCTCACTGCAACCTCCGACTCCCTGGTTCAAGGGATTCTCCTGCCTCAGCTTCCTGAGTAGCTGGGATTACAGGCACGTGCCACCACACCCAGCTTGTGTGTGTGTGTGTGTGTGTGTGTGTGTGTGTGTGTGTGTGAGAGAGTTTTAGTAGAGACAGGGTTTCACCATGTTGGCCAGGATGGTCTCGATCTCCTAACCTCGTGACTTGCCCGCCTCAGACCCCCAAAGTGCTGGGATTACAGTCGTGAGCCACCATGCCCAGTCACTAACAGGGGACTTTTAAACATTTCTGCTTGGTGGCGTAATATGTAGCCATTACAAATACACTGTGGTTTGATCTGTTGTTTCTTCCATTTCCTGTTTGCTTCTAAACTTGCATTAAAATAGCCAAAGTTTTTTCCTATCTCTTTGCCTACCTTGGTTCCACAGAGTGGAGAGAATTTTCTACTTCATCTACTTAACTTTCATATAATGCTGTTTCCTTTCCAAATCTAAGCCTTAACTTCTGTTAAAAGTTGGTTTGAGTATTGAGGCTCCAAAGCTAGAACTAGGAATAAAGAAAACGAAGAAATGGAGAGGGTACTCATTTTGAAAGAATAGAGAGGTGGCAGTCTGTAGCATTTTTAACAGATTTTGAATATTCTGTGAACTGCGAAGCAGACCATACGGTATCCAGCCAACCAAGGTGGACGTAGAGAAAGATGGTGGAATTTCAGCATTTTTATAACTAAGAATGACTGGACACGAAGGAAATTCCAAGTAGAGGGTTTGGCATGAGTGAAAGCAGAGGGAGGAAAATGCAGGGCCCAGTTGAGAAGTAGTGAAAGACCATGTATTGCTAAAAAGTTGGCTATGAGTGTGAAAATGGTTAAAAATTACAGTGAAAGAATAAGCTTGGGATATTATTGATAGCATTGAAAATTAAAGTGATAAGTTTATGCTCAATTCTGGAAGCAGCGGAGGGTCATTGAGGTATTTTTTTAAGGTAAAAACTAAATTAGAGCCTTGCTTTGTGAAGATAATTTATCAGCTGTATATGGAATGGAAAGGCTAAGTAGAAAGGATCTAGATTTGGAGTCAGTAGTAGTCTAGATCGTGGGTCAGCCTGTTTTTTATGAAAGGCCAGACTTAGGCTTTACGGGCCATGTAATCTCTATTGCAACTACTCAATTCTGCCACTTGGAGCCATAGATAATTTGTAAATAATAAATACAACTGTGTATTTGGGGTTTTGTGTTTTTTCCCCAAAGTAATTTGTTTAATCAATGAACAGTTAGAATCTATGAAAAATTGCCATATCATTCTTTTGATACCTTTGGAAGGGTCTTGGGAGTTATTGGGCAATGATAGTAGAGATTCTGGAACTTTATCCTTGAGGCCTCTAGATTAAGTACACAGTAGCATCCACTCGGTCAGGCTGACTGCCAGAGATTTAGAAGCAGCAATTCCGGAGGTATTTAATCCGCAACTGTAAGCCCTGCTGCCCGAATGATATGCTCTGCACTGACACGTCACTTACCTTAGGGCGGATTTTGCCTACTCACTTGTCTATGCCTGCCTGGGCAATGAGGAAGATGCTATAGTTGTCCTCTGGGTAAGGGCACTGCAGGTCAGCTGGGAACAGGTACATCCTGTGGTCCTACAGCTTCAGAGGCCTGTCCATTCATTGGTCCAGCCCCTGGCTGCCTTTCTTTCCTGGCAGCATTGTTTTTGGTTTTGCAGTGGTGGAGGATGAAGATCAGGGTGAGGTGGAGAGGCCAATCATAATGTTCTGGGGTTCCTCTGGGAGGCTTTGGTTGTGAGATAGGGCAATTAAATCGCTGGGCTCTGTGGGATTGCCAGGAAATTCTTTGACCTCCAGCTCCAGAGGGTCACTGGGGTGAGACCACACATTGGGGTCATTGCTCATGGCACTGAAGCATCTATAGGTCCCTGCCCATGTGGAGGCAACATGGTTCATGAGGAAGTCAGCCTTGTGTTCATTGCCCTGGGATGTGGAGCTTTGGTTCTTGGTGGTGTGAAATCCATCTTCTTTGGTGAGAATAAACAAACCAAATTCAAATTTTGAGAAACATTGCAACTTCATATTCTCTCCTGATGCCACCTCAGTGCCTGGCATGACTGAGAAAAAGGGTTTGTCATAAGCTGTGGTCATCACCAGCTTCAGAGCTTCACTCAGACTAGTGGTCTCTGCTTCAACAGTAACAGTGGTACAGCCCTGACCTGTCTGGCAGCATCTCTGTGATATTGCTTTTGTTCATCTTCCCACACTCATTTATTTCTGTTGGAGAGCTCAGGGCTTTCCACTTTACATATCCTATGTGTTTCAGTTTCTGTTGGCCCTTGACACAGCATGCTTACAGTCTTGTTAGATGAAATAATGGAACCTGGCAGAGCCGTGATAAGAAGTCGGGGGAGATTTGCCTTCTGTGCCTGAGTTATTCTGGCTTAGATAGGACCCAAGACAAAGTAAGGTAAGAAGAACCACATTTATGATCCTATGTCTAAACAGGCTCCCTGGCCTCACCAATGCTGCTCTTATGAAGAACAGGTCCTCTGCCATGTGAGAAAGACCTGCAGGAAGTTGTAGGAGTGTCCCGCTTCCCACGCAGAGAGCGAAGATGTTCTACATCCTCTTTCCACATCCTCATTCCACCTCCTTCCTCCTGAGTGGGGCTGCAGAAGTACTTGCTGTCATGAAGACATTCATCATCTGGACTTCCAACTAAAATCAGTCTCATGTGATCCCTTTTTTCTGTCCCCAATCCCACATCAGCATTTTAATCTTTGTATAAAGCATGGGGTAAGAGAGTCAGACTAAGTAACAGGAGAGGGAGAACTGCCAATCTGAGAGCTGCTCTGAAATGCTATGTGGGCGCATGGCCCTTGCTTCTTAATGCTGAGCTTCCATCTCTTTACAAACATAATAGGGGAATGATGATGAGTTCCTGCAAATCTGTGATCATAGTGGGTACAAATTGTCCAGAATAGGCATTGCTGGAGAGGTGGTAGAATAATTATTAGTTTCCCTTTCTTCCCTTTCTGTATTTCTAACATATTGTTAGCACTGAACCTGTCCATGGGGGTCAATTTTGACCTAAACAAGATACCTCCATTATGTTAAGTCCTTCCTGTGTTCCAAAACCTATCTCATCCTGGCTGAACCTTACTTAGTAGCTATGCTATCGATTCTCCTAGCTAAACAGGTAGCCTCGATGTAAAAATCTTACCTTCATTATACCCTCGTGAAGCACGTCTCTCCAAAAATCTGAAATAATTTAATAGCTAACGCTTTACTGAGTTTTCATTTTATGATGGTTACATGGAGAAGGATTACATTTAATCTGTACAAAATCTGTGGTAGATTGAATTATTATTCTACATTTTTAAGTCAGCTCTTAATACATTAGACGCTGAGGCTTTTGTATGGCTATGTATTTGTATAGTATACAAGCAACATCACTGAGCAGATAATAGTATTGGATCATGAATATGGGCTCTCAAACAAGTCCTCAAGGATGTTGTAACCTTTGGTTCAGTTTCACCTTTATAGTTTAGCATCCTCATCTATGAAATACATATATAAAATGGCATCTTTCTCTGGTTTTTAATAAAAACAGCTATTAAATAGCTTTTTCTTTTTTTGCAAACCCCTTAAACTGTTTGGAGAAAATGTTTGATAAAACTCTGAAGATGAATTTGCTATCAAGAATGGAAAACACGTTCTTGGGTTTTTTTCTTTTCTTCTTTTGGTTTTTATTTAAACCAACTTGGTACTAAGTTCTAGAGGCAAGATATATCTACTTTTGAGCTATTTGTAATATCTCTAGCTTAGACCTTGATCCTAAGAGATAGAATTATAGTAACTGTTAAAATGAAATGTAGCTAGAGATATGATAAGCTGTTGATATGTGTCTCTGTCATAGTGAGATTACATTTACTTTAAAGGAAACTGCACAGTACCTATACTGCAAATATGTTTAGTATTTTTTGAAGTTGTGCATCTGACAAAGCATGATTAAAATTAGCTTTTTAGATGGTGCTCACAACTTTTAAGGTCATTAATGGTAGCATCCAAAGACTAAAGGGAATTTAGTTTTAACTCTGCATAGTCTTTTCTGGCAATTAAAAATGATTAGATTTATCTTTTTTCCCTATGAAAGTTAATGAGCAAATGGATCTCAAGCTGTTGTAAGCAGTGTAGTGTTGTTAAGGCTTAGATTTTGTGATCTGAATTAAAATTCAAGTTCTGCCACCTTGTCAGCTTTGTCATTTAAGGTAATTTATTCTTCCTCTAAAAGATAGCATTAAGAATGCCTGCCTTGTTAGGAATGTTGTGAGAATTTTGTTAAATGAGGTATGTAAAATGTTTAGCATGGGATCTGGAACATTAAAAGCATACAATAAATAACTATTAGATTTTTTCAAAAATGATACTAATATTTTTCAGGCAGCTAATGTTCTATTTCAGGAGTGTCTGTCATGTTGTCTGGGAAATATATGGCACATAGAAGTTATTACTTATGTGCATTTGGAGCTCATGAGATCACTTTAAGAATTGCCATTGTATTACCAGATAGTTTGGTTAATTAACTTATTATTTATAATGTAGATTACTTGGTTTATTATTACCACATGTAATTTCTCTTACACCATTATCATTCCCTCAAACATCCAGCTCTTTGAATTGGATAAATCCTTCCTAAGAGATAGATTTCAGTGAAATTGATAATTCAGAAGAAAATTATGTATGACACTAAGGAGTATTTTGAAATTTACAAGGAAGTTTATTTCAAATATATACTTACTGATCACCAGCTGTATTTCAGGCACTCTCCCAAGTGCTAATGATACAGAGATATAAGACAGTGGTTGCTTTCGAAAAGCTCATAGCCTGGTAGAAAAGACAGACAACAGAACGATTAATTAAACTAAAAATGGTAAGTGTGCTGATACGTGTTTCCCTAGGGCATTACAGGAACACAGAACTGGAAATTGTAATCATCAGGAAGAGAGTTAGGGAGAAAATAAGCTAAAACTGGTAAGATTTTCTGGAAGTGATGTTACTTGAGCTGAACTTTGAAAGAACACTCATTAGCTAGGAACAGGAAGTTATGGAGACAAAGGCAACATATAGATTTATATGTAGAGTGATATGGTTTGGCTGTGTCCCCACCAAATCTCAACTTGAATTGTATCTCCCAGAATTCCCACATGTTGTGGGAGGGACCCCGGGGGAGGTAATTGAATCATGGGGCTGGTCTTTCCTGTGCTATTCTTGTGACACTGAATAAGTCTCACAAGATCTGATGGATTTATCAGGGGTTTCTGCTTTTGCTTCCTCCTCATTTTTCTCTTGCTGCTGCCTGGCCGGGCATGGTGGCTCATACCTGTAATCCCAGCACTTTGGGCGGCCGAGGCAGACGAATCACAAGATCAGGAGTTCAAGGCCAGCCTGACCAACATGGTGAAATCCTGGCTCTACTAAAAATACAAAAATTGGCTGGGCGTGATGGCATGCATCTGTAATCCTAGCTACTCAGGAGGTTGAGGCAGGAGAATCACTTGAACCTAGGAGGTGGAGGTTGCAGTGAGCTGAGATCACGCCACTGCACTCTAGCCTAGGCAACAGAGCAAGACTCCATCTCAAAAAAAAAAAAAAAAAAAAAAGAAAAAAGAAAAAACAAGAAATGCCTTTTGACTCCCACCATGATTTTGAGGCCTCCCCAGCCATGTGGAACTGTAAGACCAATTAAACCTCTTTCTGTTCCCAGTTTCGGGTATGTCTTTATTAGCAGCTTGAAAACGGACTAATACAGTACACTGGTATCAGTAGAATGGGACGTTGCTGAAAAGATACCTGAAAATGTGGAAATGACTTTGGAACTGGGTAACAGGCAGAGACTGGAATAGTACCTCCTGTGGAGGAAAATGTGGGAAAGTTTGGAACTCCCTAGAGACTTGTTGAATGGCCAAAATGCTGATAGCAATATGGACAATACAATCCAGGCTGAGGTGGTCACAGATGGAGATGAGGAACTTGTTGGGAACTGGAGCAAAGGTGGCTCTTGTTATGTTTTAGCAGAGAGACTGCTGGCGTTTTGCCCCCGCCCTAGAAATTTGTGGATGATTTAGGGTATCTGGTGGAAGAAATTTCTAAGCAGCAAAGTATTCAAGAGGTTACTTGGGTATTGTTAAAGGCATTCAGTTTAAAAAGAGAAACAGCATGAAAGTTCAGAAAATTTGCATCCTGACTATGCAATAGAAAAAAACATTCTCTGGGGAGAAATTCAAGCTGGCTGCAGAAATTTACATAAGTAGCAAGGAGCCTAATGTTAATCCCCAAGACCATGGAGAAAATGTCTCCAGGCCATGTTAGAGACCTTCATGGCAGCCCCTCCCATCACAGGCCTAGAGGGCCAGGAGGAAAAAGTGGTTTCATGGGATGGGCCCAGGTCCCTGTGCTGTGTGCAGCCTAGGGACTTGGTGCCCTGTGTCCCAGCCACTCCAGCCATGGCTAAAAAGAGCCAATGTACAGCTCAGGCTATGACTCCAGAGGGTGGAAGCCCCAAGCCCTGGCAGCTTCCATGTGGTATTAAGCCTGTGGGTGCACAGAAGTTACGAATTGAGGTTTGGGAACCTCCGCCTAGATTTCAGAAGATGTTTGGAAATGCCTGGATGCCCAGGCAAAAGTTTGCTGCAGGAGCAGGGCCTTCATGGAGAACCTCTGCCAGGACAGTGCAGAAGGGAAATGTGGGGTGGAGCCCCCACACAGAGTCCCTAGTGGGGTGCTGCCTAGTAGATCTGTGAGAAGAGGGCCACCATCCTTCAGGCCCCAGAATCATAGGTCCACCGACAGCTTGAACCGTGCACCTGGAAAAGCCATAGACACTCAATGCTAGCCCATGAAAGCAGCCGGGAGGGAGGCTATACCAGGCAAAATCACGGGTGGAGCTGCCCAAGATCATGGGAACCCACCTCTTACATCAGCGTAATCTGAATGTGAGACCTGGAGTCAAAGGAGATAATTTTGGAACTTTAAAGTTTAACTGCCCTGTTGGATTTCAGACTTGCATGGGTCCTGTAACCCCTTTCTTTTGGCCAGTTGTCTCCCATTTGGAATGGCTGTATTTACCCAATACCTGTATCCACATTGTATCTAAGAAGTAACTAGCTTGCTTTTGATTTTACATGCTCATAGGCAGAAGGAACTTGCTTTGTCTCAGATGAGACTTTGGACTGTGGACTTTTGGGTTAATGCTGAAATGAGTTAAGACTTTGGGGTACTATTGGGAAGGCATGGTTGGTTTTGAAATGTGAGGACATGACATTTGGAGGGGCCAGGGCGGAATGATATGGTTTGGCTGTGTCTCCACCAAATCTCAACTTGAATTGTATCTCCCAGAATTCCCACATGTTGTGGGAGGGACCCCGGGGGAGGTAATCAAATCATGGAGGCCAGTCTTACCTGTGCTATTCTCGTGATAGTGAATAAGTCTCACAAGATCTGATGGGTTTATCAGGGGTTTCCGCTTTTGCTTCCTCCTCATTTTTCTCTTGCCACCACCATGTAAGAAGTGCCTTTCACTTCCCGCCATGATTCTGAGGCCTCCCTAGCCATGTGGAGCCATAAGTCCAATTAAATCTCTTTCTGTTCCCAGTTTTGGGTTTGTCCTTATCAGCTGTGTGAAAACAGACTAATGCATAGAGATAATATATTTTTATTAACATGCATGGCTATGTGACTTTCGGCAAGTTATTTATTTTGTTTCACAAGATTGTTGTTAGTATTAAAAGAAATAATAGACTGCAGCTTCCAGTCACGATGGAGTAACAAGGATCAGATTTACTCTCCTTGAAACAACTAAAAACTTGGACAAAATATTTGAAAAAACAGCTCTCGAGACAGTGAGCATCAAATATGAAGTATGATGATTCCTGAGAGATGGAAAAAATGAGGTGATTCCTATGGTTGCCTCAACTTACCGCCTAAAGAAAGTTTCTAGATCATGCTACAAAGAGGAGAAACCCAGGCAGAGCCAACTGGTCTCCTTGAGTTGAAAAGATGGAGCTGTGAGACCAGGGAGGCCAAAGCATCTGGGATTCACAGAACAAGTTACCAGAGAGGAGTGAGCTTCAGGAGATCTTCACAGGGTGCCCCTTGAGTATGTAGAAGACTACTAATCAGTACATGCATAAGAGGAAACTGAAGCTTGGGAAATAACCACCTGAAATGATTAGTGGGAACAATAACTGGTACGCACAGTTCCTGTTCTCAACAACCTTCATGGTACTAACACCATGAGTACTAAAAACCATCTTCCCTTAATAGTGGGGGGAAATTTCAGATGTAAAGCTGTTCTGGTCCTGCCTAACAAAGCAGGATGCGAAGGGATCAAACTACTTTCCAAGTACTTTAACTGTGTCCTAGAACAAAATTCCAAGTCTGCTTATAGGAATACAAAAATATCTGGCACTGACACAAAGAAATGGCTGACATCCTATCAAAAATGATCAAAGGCAAGAAAATATATATTAAAGAGAAAGCAAGAAAATACACCATATGTTAAAGAGAAAAATCAGGTGAAACTGACCCAGGATTGACACAGTGATGGATTTAGTAGACAAGGACATCATTAATAGAGTTATTATAACTGTATTGCACCTGATGAAAGAGCTATACTAGAAAGAGTGAACATGCTAAGTAGAGACATGGAAACCATTTTTTTAAAAAAAATTCTAGACATGAAGACTATACAGCTGAAATGAAAAATACACTGGATGAGATTAGAGGATATGATACATTGTAGAAAATGGATTAGTGAGCCAAAAGACATAGCAAAAGAACTATCCAAAATGAAACTAGAGAGAAAAAGAAGGCTTAAAAAAGAAGAGCATTTGTGAGTTGTGGTACAACTTTAGGTAGCCCACCATACAATATGCATGTAATTGGAGTTGCCAAAGGAAAGGAAAGGAAGCAGCAGAAAAAGAGAAGAATGAGTAATAACTGAAAATTTTCCAAATTTGATAAAAACTATAAACCAATAGACCCAAGAAACTCAGTGAACCCCAAACACACAAAAAAAAGATGAATGAGGCTGGGTATGGTGGCTTACGTCTCTAATCCCAGCAGTTTGGAGGCCAACATGGGTAGATCACTTGAGGTCAGGCCAACATGGTAAAACCCCATCTCTACAAAATATAAAAAAATTAGCCGGACATGATGGCATGCGCCTGTAATTCTAGCTACTTGGAAGACTGAAGCAGGAGAATTACTTGAACCCGCGAGGCTGAGGTTGTAGTGAGCTGAGATAGTGCCATTGCACTCCAGCCTAGCCAACAAAGCAAGGACTCCGTCTCAAAAAAAAAAAGAAAAGAAAAGAAAAGATGAATGAAATTACATCAAGTCATATCATAATCAAAATGCTTTTTAAAACTAGTTGTGGGAAGGAAAATCTTAAAAGCAGAGAAAAATATATATTCATTATTATGCATAGAGAATGCAAATAGGTCTGAAAGCAGATTTTCCATTGGAAGCAATGCAAACCACAGACAGTAAAGTAACATCACTAAAATACCAAAAGAAAAGTTTTATAAAATTTGAATTCTGTGACTTGAGATAATTTCTTTCAAAAATGAAGGCCAAATGAATATTTTTAAAAAGATACACAAAAACTGAAATAACTCATCAACAAATAACCTTCACCACAAGAAATGTCACAGGGTGCTTTTTTCGCATTAGGAAAATGACACCAGATGAAAACCTGGGTTGACATAAGAGAATAGAGAAGGAAATGCTAACCACATGGATAAATATGTCTCTTTAAAAGATAACTTCTTAAAGCATCAACAACAATATTTTGTGGAGTTTATAGCAATATATGACAACAATAACAATAATACTAAGGAAGCTTGGAGGGGAGAAATGAAAGGAGTATTGTAAGGTTTTGATAGTATAGAAGAAATGGTATAATGAAGAGTTATAGCCAATAAGCCAACAAGGAATATAAAATAGCATTATAAAATACCCAATCTAGGCCAGGCGCAGTGGCTCGTGCATATAATCCCAGCACTTTGGGAGGCCAAGGCTGGCGGATTACCTGAGGTTGGCAGTTCAAGACCAGCCTGGCCAACATGGTGAAACCCCATCTCTACTAAAAAATACAAAAAAAAAAAAAAAATTTAGCCGGGCATGGTGTCGGGCAGTTGTAGTCCCCGCTACTTGGGAGGCTGAGTCAGAGAATCACCAGAACCCAGGAGACAAAGGTTGCAGTGAGCCAAGATTGTACCACTGCACTCCAGCCTGGGTGACAGAGCGAGATTCTGTCTCAAAAAAAAAAAAAAAAAAAATCCAATCTAAGAGAAGGCAGAAAAGTAAATTGCAGTGTGGTAGATTAATAATTACAGTAAGTATATGTTGGTCTGAACATTGCAATTATAAAGCACAGTCTTTCAGATTGTATAATACAGCAAGATCCAACTATATTCTGCTTACTTAAAAAAGTACACTTTAGGTATATAAGGACATTAGCAGGTAAAAATAGTGGAAAAATATATACCAGGCTAAAACGTAGTAATGTTAAGATGTCAGTTCTCCCCAAATTGATATGTAGAGTTGGTTCAATCCCATGTATCCTCCCAGCAGGGCTTTAAATAAAAAAGAAAAAAGGACAACTTTATTCTAAAAATTGGGAATGCAAAGGAGCTAGAAGAGTCAAAACTGCATTGAAAAAGAAAGTTAGAGGAGTTACTCTATCTGATTTCAAGAATTAATACCAAGCAATAATAATCAAGACAGTAGGGTCTTGGCATCACTATTGACAAATAGATCAATGGATCAGAATTAGAGTCTAGAAAGAGACTCATCATATATGTGTATATATATGGTAAATTGATTTTTGAGAAAAATGCAAAGTCAGTTGAGTAAAGAAAAGATAGTCTTTTCCACAGATGATGCTGGAACAATTTGATAGCCATATATAGTACCCAAATAAAAAGGAGTTTAAGTGCATATCTTGCACTGTATTAAAAAATTAATTGAAAGTCTTCATAGAATTAAATGTAAAACAGAACTATAAAATTTCTAGGTATAAATACAGGAGAAATCTTTGTGACTTCAGATTAGGTAAAGATTTCTTAAATACACCACCAAAAAAGCCTGATTCCTAAAAGAGGAAATTGGCAGAGTATGGTGGCTCATGTCTGTAATCCCATCACCTTGGGAGACCAAGGCAGGCAGATCCCTAGAGCCTAGGAGTTTGAAGCTGCAATGAGCTACAATCCTGCCACTGCATTCCAGCCTGGATGACAGAGCAAGACCCTGTCTCTTAAAAAGAAAAAGAAAAAGGAGAAGGAGAAGAAAGAAGTAGGAGAAGAAGAAATTGATGGATGGGATTTCATCAGAAGTCCAATTGGACTTTACATATAAAATTTGCAAACTGTATATGAAATAAATTACTTTTGTTAAAGAACTCTGGAAACTCAATTTTGAGAAAAAAATCTAATAAAAATTGGCAACAGATTTGAATAATCCATTTTACCAAGGAAGATATATGGATAATCAGTACATGAAAAGATGCTCAACACCATTATTCATTAGGGAAATATGGACCACAATGAGACACCACCACACACCACTAGAATTTTGAAATTGAGAAGACTGACTCTACCAAGTGATGGTTGGAATGTAGAGCAACTGTAACTCTCATACCCTACTGGTGGGAAAGTAAAAACACTTTGGAATAACTTGGTAGTTTCTTAAAAAGTTAAACATATATTTACCATATGACTTGGCTATTTCAATTCTAGATATTTACCCAAGAGATATGAGAGCACATATTTATACAAAGATGTGTACCTGAATGTTCATAGCCCCTTTTATAATAGCAAAAATTGGAAATAATTTGAACCTTTATTGATAGGTGAATGCATAAAGAAATTATGGTATATCCTTACAGTGGAATACTACCTAGCAATAAAACAAAATGAATTGTTGATAGACATAATAACATTGATAAGTTTCAAACTAATTGTGTGCTGGATTTAAAGGCCAGATATATTAAATATATACACTTTATTGTAGTTCAATTATACCTCAATAAAGCTGTCTGAAAATGTTTTAGGAAAAGATAGGAGTAACACATGTGCTTGGCACAATGTAGACATTTTAGTAAATAGTGTATCTTTCTTTACATTGTTATTTTGACTCTCTCTCATTATACTGTAGGATCCTTGAAGTCAAGAACTATATCTTTTCATCTTTTTATTCTCAACTTGTAACACAGTACCTTAAATAGAAGATATAGTTTATAAAAGTTTTTGAACAAATGAAGGTAATAAATTTTGGATGATTGAATGTAATGACAAGACTCTGTAAAGGGCCCAGTAGTACTCTAGCACCATTTCCCTATGAGATGTGAAGTTATTTCAACTGTACATTCTTGTACATTCGCTTTAAACAGGAAATTCCAATTACTGTCTTATAAGTAGTTTAAAGGTTATTTTATATTCTTTTTGTATAAAGAAAACATATAATAATATGGAATTGAGGACAATATCAAAAAGTCTAAATGTAATCTTAAATCTGATCTAAATTTTTTTTTTTTTTTCTTGAGATGGAGTCTTACTCTGTCTGGAAGCAGGAGTGCAGTGCATAATCATAGCCCACTGCAACCTCAAACTCCTGGGCTCAAATAATCCTCCTGCCTCTGCCTCCCAAGTACCTGGGACTACAGGCTTATACTTGTAGTGCAACTAATGGCTGATTGTTTTCTTGTGTAGAGACAGGATCTTGCTTTATTAGGCTGATCTTGAACTCCTGGCTTCAAGCAATCCTCCTGCCTCGGCCTCCCAAAATGCTGGGATTACAGTCGTGAGTCGCCACACCCACCCCAAATGTTGTTTCTCTTGTTTTAAAAAAAAAAAAATTGAATTTTTGTGATTACATAGTAGGTGTATATATTTATGAGGTACGTGAAATATTTTAATATAGGCATGCAATGCTTAATAATCATATCAAGGTAAATGGGGTATCCATCCCCTCAAGCATTTATCCTCTGTGTTACAAACAATCCGTTTATACTCTTAGGTATTTTTAATTTAATTTTCTTTGTTACCATATCTTAATTTTGATTTTTTGAAACATTGCACATCTAATTTTGTTTCCAAGTTTGAGTTCTTTTTAGCTCAGTCACAGTCTTTTCTTTCAGACTTTCTACTTTTCTCTCGTTAACCTCAAAAGTGTTGTTGGCAGATGGAATGGCTTTAAGAATTTCCATAGTGGTGGCCAGGGGTTTAGGGAGCTTAATACAAATAGAAGTGAGAAACATAAACAAATGATTTCAATAGTTTAGTATGTAAACTAGTTTATATAAGGATAGGCTTCTCTCTTATCATTAATATATACTCATGGGTGGCTCAAAGGATTATGCTGGTTTTGAATGTGTGCTTTGGCAGTATTTTGAGAATCTAGACATGCAGTAATTTATAAGGAACTCAAGGGATAAGAATAAATCCAGTCAGGAAAAACTCTAGACATTGAGAATGGTCATCTCCACAAGCCATTATGAGACTGACCTATCATTTGGTTAATCTTAGAAGTTTTTGTGTTTTTTTTTAAATTATTTTATTTTATTTTACTTTACTTTTTATTTTAGAATCTGGGGATACATGTGCTTTTTTGTTACATGTTTACTACATGTATAATGATGGGGTCGGGCTTCTAGTATACCATGATCCACATATTGGACATTGTACCCAATAGGTAACTTTTCACCCCTCACTCCCCTCCCAACCTCCTCTCTTTTGGAGTCTCTAGAGCCTGTTTCCTCCATCTTTATGTCTATGTTTACCATTTGTGTAGCTTGGCTTTCACTTATAACTGAGAACATGTGATATTTGACTTTCTGTTTCCATGTTAGTTCACTTAAGGCAATGGCCTACAGCTTCATCCAGGTTGCTGCAAAGGACATGATTTGGTTCTTTTTTTATGGCTGCATAGTAGTCCGTAGTGTACATATACCACATTTTCTTTATCTAATCAACTATAAGTGGGCACTTAGGTTGGCTTCATGACTTTGATATTGTAAATAGTGCTGCAATAAACATACAATTTCAGGTGTCTTTTTTATAGAATGATCTCTTTTTCTTTGGGTAATGGGATTACAGGATTGAATGGTAGTTCTATTTTTATTTCTTTGAGATATCTCCTACTGTTATCCACAGCGGTTGAACTAATTTAAATCCCCATCAACTGTTTGAGCATTCCCTTTTCTCTGCATCCATGTTAACTAACGTCTGTTGTTTATTTAACTTTTTAATAATAGCTAATCTGAGTGGTGTAAGATGGTATCTCAGTGTAGTTTTAATTTACATTTCTCTGATGATTAGCAATGTTGAGCATTTTTTTCATGTGTTTGTTGGCCACTTGTATTTCTTCTTTTGAGAAATTTCTGTTCATATTCTTTGCCCAGTTTTTAATGGGACTGTTTGTGGTTCTCTTCTCTAAACCTAAGGCTTACAAATGGAGTTAAGTAGTCCAGCCCCATTTGCTCCCACCAAAGGATTATTACTAGTTTTAGCAATTTTAAGCCCTATGTGATACAAATTTCTAGCAGCACTATAGTTTTCTTTTATCCAGTCAAAATTGTGGTATAGTATCTGTACTGACTTTGTTTTCTTATTATTAATAATAGTCAGCTTTAACTTTAATATGGTCTTTAAAAACTTACACTGAAAGTTTACATTATTCTTACTGCTTTTTTTTTTTTTTTTTTTTTTTGAGACAGGGTCTCCCTCTGTCGCCCAGGCTGGAGTGCAGTGGCACGATCTCAGCTCATTGCAACATCTGCCTCCCGGGTTCAAGCGATTCTCCTGCCTCAATCTTCTAAGTAGCTGGGATTACATGCATGTGTCACCACGCCTGGCTAATTTTTGTATTTTTGGTAGAGACGGGGTTTCACCATATTGGTCAGGCTGCAGGCTGGTCTGGATCTCCCGACCTCAGGTGATCCGCCTGCCTTGGCCTCCCAAAGTGCTAGGATTACAGGCTTGAGCCATGTGCCCTGGCTCTCACTGCTCTAATGATGTCAACGCTACAATTTATGTTTTAAGGGAATCATATTTATATTCTCTGTGATTCTATTTTTGTGATATTCTTTAATTATGTACTGTTGATGTTGGGTGTTGGGTTTTTTGTTTGTTTGTTTGCTTGCTTAAACAATAGAAATATATTTTCTTTTTTTTTTTTTTTTTTTTTTTTTTTTTGAGAAAAGCTCTGGCTCTATCACGCAGGCTGGAGTGCAGTGGTGCGATCTCAGCTTACTGCAATCTTCACCTCCCAGGCTCAAGCTATCTTCCTACCTCAGTCTCCCAAGTAGCTGGGACCACAGGTGCATGCCACCATGCCTGACTAATTTTTGTGTTTTTTGTAGAGATGGTGTTTTGCCATATTGCCCAGGCTGGTCTCGAGCTTGTGAGCTCAAGCGATCTGCCCGCCTTGGCCTCCCAAAGTGCTAGGATTACAGGCATGAGCCACCATGCCCAGCCTAGAAATATGTTTTCTCATTGTCCTGGAGACTAGAGGTTCAAGATCAAAGTGTTAGTAGGATTGGTTCCTTCTGAGGCCTCTCTTCTTGGCTTGCAGATGGCTGTCTTCTTTCTGTGTCTTCCCATGGTCTTCTGTCTGTAGAAATAGTGTTTTTTAATGGAATGTTTTTTCCTCATTAAGTTTCTATCATATAAAGTACTTGTGACATAATGCTCTTAAACATGTCCCTGTTTAAAATTTTTTTTGAGAAATCGCTATATTCTGTGCATCTGTATTTGGTAATACTGTTTATTCACTAAGGTATAATTTCTGGTTCTGAATAACAATACCATTTACCAATTTTAGATGAAATTTGTACTGATCCTGGAGTCTAATACATGGTAAAATAACTAAAGCATTAGAAATTTTAGCACGCAGGCCCCAAAGGTATTTTCATTCTAAGCCAGCTAGTATGATAGGTAACTAAAAATGGGTTGGTATAAAATATTTTTTTTTAATTCTATATTCTGTTTCTTTCTTCCTCCTTAATCCTTTCTTTAAAAAATAACTATAGGTAGCAGTCACAATGAAGCCAACATAAATGAGACTGCTTTCTCTTCATTTTCATTTTCATCTCCAACTGAGCTACTTTTTCTGAGCCAGGCAGCTACTGATGCAGATAGACAGGTGGGATGCAGAGGGTTTCAGCCAAGAGGCCTGTGGTGATGCTTTCCCTCTTCTGAGATGAACTCAAGCCTAGAAACAATGGAAGGGAGCCCTCCTGCAAGGTTTGAGGAGCAGGTCACTGAGAGGAAAAACACTACAACCCAAGAATCCTATATCCATTCAACTTATTCACCAGTCACAGTAAGAAAAGGCTATTTGCAGATGGGCAAAAAGTGAGTGAACATTTGCATCTGCACAACCTATTCAAGAAAAAGGCTTGAGCAATAAATATAAGCAAAGTAAAACTATTTATAAAATACGGATTACTTTTAAAAGTTTGATCAATGTAACAATATATCCCCATAGTTGGAGTTCATCCCTATATTTCATAAATAAAATTTAGCAAGTTACGTCTGCATAGGCAAATATTTTTAGAATCAAATTTCATTTACTGGGTCAAGTATGTTATTTTGGACAGTTTTTTTTAAACAGAATCAAAACTCTATATGCATTTATATCTGTGTGCATTAATTGATTTTATTTCCTGAGTATCCTAGTGGTTTAGTTAGAATGATCCTGAGATTTGGAGTCAGAGTGTTAGTTTTAGTTCATCATGCAAGTAGAGGCAAGTAACTAAACTGCTGTTATTTCCTGGTTTTCTTTGTCTTTGAAATATGAATCCTGTATTATAAATTGTTGGAATTATTAGTGAAAAATAAATATATCTTAACGGGTATATATATTATAAACATTAGCCATCAAGACTTTCCTAGCTGGGCATAGTGGCTCACATCTGTAGTCCTAGCTCTTTGGGAGGCCAAGGTTGGGAGGATTACTTGAGGCCAGGAGTTTGAGACCAGCCTGGGCAAGATGGTGAGACACCAACTCTATGAAACAACAGAAAAAAGGAGCTGGGTGTGGTGGTGCACACCTGTAGTCCTAGCTACTCAGGGAACTGAGGCAGGAAGATGAGCCCAGGAGTTCAACACTGCAGTGAGCCATGATCACACTACTGCATGTTAGCCTAGGCAACAGAGGGAAACCCAATCTCTTACAAAAAAAAAAAAAAGAAGCTTTCCTTAGGAATGGTAGTGACTATATCTTCAAGATAATGATTATAGATGTGGAAATGAAGAAATCTTCCAGGGAGGGAGATTTCATGGGGTAGAAGACTTTGACAGTATTGCTATTAATATTTTATTGAATGTTGGGTATACATTATTATGTATATATTTTCTGTCTTAAGTATTTCTTAATTGGTAAAAAAAAAAAAAAAAAAAAAAAAAATCTTGCTCGTGAAATATCTTAACCAGTAAAATGTCTAGGATTTTTCTATCAAAAGACACTACTTACAAGGACACTCTGACGTGTATGCTTCCTAATTCTTCACTTGCTTAGGATCTGCTTGAATCTGGCCCATAAAAGTACTGTATTTACCACATTCTGTACTGGTTTTCATGGTGACTTAAATGCTTGTGAAAATAAAATATTTCATAACCCTGGGCTTGCATTTCTGCATGACCACAATCAGTTGGTGCTGGGTATTAGCTGCTTCCTTTAATTGGGGCATGTGCTTCAGAGTTCTCCACACTTCTCTGTGCTTTCTGATACTAATGTCAAATGTCATTTGCCATTTATCATCATAAATGTGTGCATTAATGGCTTGATACCTGAGACATTTTAGTTTATGACTTTTATATTCAGTAGATATCACAGTCTTCTACTGATACTTTGCTTTGATATTTTAATTTGATGTCACATATTTCCAATACTTCATAACTTTATAAAACATGATTACATACATTTTCCCTTAAACATATGACATAAAGTACTCTTTATTGGTTGTCATCTCCTCCTTCTCTAGTAACCAATCAGTCCTTTTGTTTTACCAAGTAAATATTTCTCAGATCTGTGTTGTCCTGTTTGACCTTTCTGCTATTGTTTCAGCTCAGGCCCTCCTCTCACCTGAAATTCATTAATTGCCACCTAACTGAGCTCCTTGCCTCTAGACACATTATTTTCAATTCATCCTCAAAAATATTGCTAAAGTGATGTATCAAAGTGCAGATATGATCACATCACCCCTTTGTTTAAAGTTTTTCTAAGTCTCCTCATCTTCCATGGCAGGGGTTGGCACACTTTTTCTTTAAGGTCCAGATAGATACTTTAGACTTTGTTGGTCCTAAGATTCCTGCTACAAATAATGAACTCCTATTGGTGAGTTGATCGCAAAAGCCAGTAGGCACTATGTAAACAAATGGCATGGCCTATGTCCCAGTAAAACTTATTTACGAAACCAGGCCACTGGTCCAGGTCTATAGTCTCTTAATCCCTGTTCTGTGATATAAAAGATTCTCCCAGTTTCTCACTTGTCTCATCTACCACTCTTCAATCTTGTTTCCTGTAGGTTTTTCAGAAGGACCATTCAAATTCTTAAACTTTTCTGAGCACAACATCGTCTTTCTATATCCAGTTATTTATTTTATGCAAGCTGGGTTTCCTTTTACAAATAGCAAAATATTCTAGTGTATCACGTAAATTATGAATTTTGAAGTGATAAATGGGGTTATTTTGTTTATTGCAGACAACTTTATAAAAGGTTTGAAGTCTCAAGTATGGACAACTGTTTTTTTTAACAGGTCTTTAGTAAAAAGTCATAGTCTTGACATAATTCATGACATAATTTGTTGTTTAATATGTTATCCAAAAATCTCAGAGTGCAGTCGCTGGTAGGAAATTAGTTTAGTTTCTTTTTCTTTTCTTTTCTTTCTTTTCTTTTTAATGAAGTCTCACTCTATTGCCAGGCTGGAGTGCAGCGGCGCGATCTTGGCTCACTGCAACCTCCCGGGTTCAAGCAATTCTCCTGCCCCAGCCTCCCAAGTAGCTGGGACTTTAGGTGCCTGCCACCATGCCCAGCTAATTTTTGTATTTTTCGCAGAGACAGGGTTTCACCATGTTGGCCAGGATGGTCTCGATCTCTCGACCTCGTGATCCACCCACCTCGGCCTCCCAAAGTGCTGGGATTACAGGCGTCAGCCACTGAGCCCGGCTGGAAATTAGTTTAGTTTCATTGTTATCAACTGTATTGAATCAAGGTTCAGAAAAAACAATTTTAGGACAGTTCATAGGAGTTGGAAGCATATAAGCCAAATTGTATCCTATCTTCATCACAGTTGTTCCTTTAAATTCCAGTTAGGAAAGCAGAAAATTGGTTTTAGAGTCTGACTTGCCTGAAATATTGAACTTAAAGGTTGCTATTTAAATTCTCATAGATTGCTTGCCTGTTTCTATGTGCAAAGAAATAACACAATGTAAGAATATGTTGTTAAATGTGTGTGCTTTGCCTTGTTATTAAATTTCAGTTAATTATGTTATTGTAATTGGTACAATGTTGGATAGTAAGCAAAACTTTTTCCAGGAAAAAAAAAATGAAAGCAGCTTATCATTGTTGCATCATATAGACAAATGCAAGATGTGATGGATTTTAATATAAATTATGTTAAAGCTCTTTAAATTTCCTAATATTTGCAAACAAATGCATTCATTTAAAACTCCGTCTATTAAAACTGACCTGTAAATGTCTTGTATGGTTGATTTTTTTTTTTTTCTTCTTTTTTAGCCACCAGCTGAACAGGCCAAAGCCAGACTACAGCTGGTTCTTGAAGCTGCTGGTAAGTGTTGATAATTAACTTTTATTAAATGAAGAAGTGACAGGTAAACCCTAGGCTGGTAGCATGCTTAGAAATGAGTCAAAAAGAAAACTATTTTTATATATCCTCACAAATTTATCAGATCTAGATTATATGTATGGCCATATATTATCTGAAATATTTATTGCTGCAGTATAATGCTAAGTGTATTGCTAACAGGTCATTCTTTACCTTTTCATTTATAAAATTGGCTTCAGTTTTAGTTTTTTATTTTGACGAAGCCCAGTTGATTAATTTGTCTTTTATGTACTATGGTTTTGGTGACATGTTTAAGAATTCTTTGACTAATCCCAGATTATGATTTTTTTCTTACATTTTCTTTCTTTTGAAAGAAAAATTAAAATGGAGTCTTAAATGTAACATGTAAAACCATAAAACTTTATATTTTATGGCTTTTATTTATATAAAATATAACTTTATATTTTATGGTTTTGCACGTTGCATTTGAGACTAACTCTTCCATTTTAATTTTTTAAATAAGGTGTAAAGTTTAGGTTGAGATTGTCATTATTCTAAAGAAAATGAGATGAGTGTCATTTAGTCATTTCCCCGGTTACATTGGACTAACTCACTGGACTGTATGTTCTGGATACCATGTACTCTTTAAGTGCTGTATGTGTTATTTCTCAATGGTACTGTAATGCTTTGACTTTGATTTTAGATATCATGTTCACTTGCACGTAGACATTAAATACTTTACTTTTTAAAAACATATAAGATCTATATTTTCTGAGTACTGATATTTTACTTTGAATCTTAATGTGCTCTTCAAAAATGTATATAACTTATTCAAACAATAAGTCGTAATGAGTAGTGCAGTAGTCCTCTCTTATACATGGTGGATATCTTCCAAGCGTCCAGTTGATGTCTCAAACCATGGGTAGTACAAAACCCTGTATCTATATCTATACTTATCTATCATGTCTAATTTATATCTGTATCTGGATACACACATACATATACACGTGCTGTATTTTTTCCTATACATACATACCTATGATGAAGTTTAATTTATAAATTAGGTAAGAGATCAATAATGATAATAAAATGGAACAATTATAATAATATAGTTTAATAAATATAAATGTGGTTTCTTTCTCTTTCTCTCAAAATATCTTGTACTATAATCACCTATTTTTGGACCACAGTTGACCACAGGTAACTGAAACTACTGAAAATGAAACTGCAGCTGCATATAATGGGGGACTACTGTATATATTTCTTAAAATTTTTTACTATGCAGAGCTCATAATTTCCAGCTGGAAAAATTAGAACTCTATTTTAACATCAAAAGTTAATATCAGACCACCAAATGATAGTAGTTATGTTTTTAGGATTCATTGATCAAGAAAATACATATGTGCATATTGATTCAAGGATCTCTTGCATTAGCTCTTTGTGTTCTCATTTAAAGTGTACACAGTCTAAAGATTGGGAAGTCCAGTATGAACGATATACTAGCTTCCTGAATTACTAATAGAAGTAACTTACCATATAGGTAAAAAGATTGACAAGTGTTTTAGTTTTGATGAAGTGTCTCTGTACTCCTCCTTATTACTCTAAAAATAATTTATAGTTTATGTTTTTATCTTACTTGTTTTATCTTTAGAAAACATTACTTACTAAAATTTTGTTGTTAATTTTTTGTATATTTTCACTCAAATAAAATATACTGTAGGATGTCTAATTAATTTGATTCTTTATCATTTACATAATATGCATTTTGCTTTGAAAAAATATTTCCAGCTCATAATTGAGTATTCCAGCTCATAATTGAATAAACCCTTGCTTTGAAGGAAAATATTTATGCTGCCTAGCACAGAAAATATTTATTTCCACAAATGCAATTTTAAATAATTTTATTTCATAGTTTTATTCAGTTTAAAAAAATATTTAGCATGATTTTGAAGTACATTAGAAAATAGATGTGATACTCCAGACCTCACAGTGTATAACTTGCTTATATCCATCTGAATTGTCATCCCTCACATTTAACTTTAACGTTCTAAATTGTACCTAAGGATAAAGAGCTAGATTCTGTGAATTTGAGAAACGTCCAAAATTATGACAATTTTCAATTTAAAAAATTTATTTTGGCCTAGGTCTAGATAAGCAAAAGACAGACCTTAGCTAAATGTTCAGTTTTTTAAGTCACTCTTTTTTATTGAATATTTATGTTGTTCATCTTTTCTCTCTTACCAGTAACACTGTAATGAACATCCTCTTATACATTGTGTTAGTCATATTTTATTTTATTCTAGTGGAGATTTGTTACTATAGATATGAGTTTGTGAGGTCAGAGGGTATTAACATTTTCAGCTGGTCCAAAAGTAATTGCGGTTTTGGCTAAACCTCAGTTACTTTTGCACCAATTTAATAGAATGGCTTTTTGTACATTTTTGCTGAATTGTTTTATAAAGCTTTGTGCCCCTTTTCATTGCCACTGGTTAAGTAATCGTTTTACTAGAATTGCTTTTTGATACCAGTTCCGTGAATATATTGCACCGTATAATATAACATATTATTACACCTTTTTGAAAAATACCGTTTTATTTTTAATGAGAACTTGTGACATAGTAGAGGGCAAGTAGATGGATAGGTAGTGGAAGAGTACATAGGCAACTTACTGTCAAGGTTCTAGTTCTCTTTTTGGTGTTGAGTTTTAAGGTGTTCATTATATTGTTAAAAATAAGCAAATAAATAAGAAGAACTTGAGACCTGTCTGGTAAGTTTTGCAGTCCAGCCTAGTCTCAAGGTTGAGATAAATGGATAGGGAAGTCTAGTAGTAGCCATTGTCACACTGGAGTTCACTTAGGTTCCTAGGAAAAACACCTTGATTTGGGGACCTTAAAAGTGGGCATGGGCAAAGACTTCAGGCCTTATGCTACATTCTTGAGGCAGGATTCATTTTAGCCTTACAAGCAGCATAACTTGATAGATAAGGTTCATATGTAGATATCCTTCTGATTAGACTTAGTTGTTTACTCTAGCTCTGAGTCCCAGAAGAAAGTTTTATGTTTAACTATTGCATTGTAATTGATTATATTAGTAAATGTTAATAATGTTACTGGTTTGGAATTAAAATCTCTTTCGAATATTTAGCCATGATTTTTAGTGATGTGACTCTGAAAGTCCATATGAAGGACTAAAATAAGATTAAACATGTAACTATAGGGTGTTATGATTATTATATCAAACAAATTTGAGTCTGAGATTTTATTGTATTTGGGTTAGGATCATACTTTATATGTGCTAAACTATTGCATATTTGTACTTTGGTTCAAAACCTTGAACATTTTATCTTTGACTCTTTTATAGGCAATAATTCACCTAGACTTAATGATTCTGATTTTGAAAAATTTTTTGTATTTATCCCTTTATTGTGTCTCCCACTGCCATCTCTTTAGTCTAGATGCCAAACATTTCGCTCACGGCTTATTCCATTACCTCCTAATTGGCTTCCTGCTTCAATTCTATTACTTCTCTAGAGAGACACTAATGAATAGTGGAAAGATCCTAAGCCTGCCATCACCACTTGCTCTCTAACTTTGAGCAATTTAATGTTTATTGTTTAGCCAGAACAGGGTTTTTTAAATCAAATATGACAGATGTGTGTTTTTTTCTAGTTCATTGAGGTGAAATTTACATAACATAAAATTTATTATAATTGCTTAAAGTGAACAATTCAGTGGCATTTAGTACATTCACAGTGTTGTACAACCATCAACTCTATCTAGTTCTAAACAACGCCATCACTCCAGAGTGAAACCCCTTACCTACTAACAGTTTCTCCCCACGTTCCTTTCCCCTAAGCCCTTGACAACCACCATTCTCCCTCTGTCTCTATTTGTCTATTCTGGACATTTCATATAAATGGAATCCTACAATATGTGACCTTGTGTGTCTGGCTTCCTTCATTTAGTATGTTTTGAAGATACAGACACATAATATATCAGTACTTCATACTTTTTTTTTTTTTTTTTTTTTTTGAGACGGAGTCTTGCTCTGTCGCCCAGGTTGGAGTGCAGTGGCCGGATCTCAGCTCACTGCAAGCTCCACCTCCCAGGTTTACGCCATTCTCCTGCCTCAGCCTCCTGAGTAGCTGGGACTACAGGCGCCCGCCACCTCGCCCGGCTAGTTTTTTGTATTTTTAGTAGAGACGGGGTTTCACCGTGTTAGCCAGGATGGTCTCGATCTCCTGACCTCGTGATCCGCCCGTCTCGGCCTCCCAAAGTGCTGGGATTACAGGCTTGAGCCACCGCGCCCGGCCCTTCATACTTTTTTATTGCTAAATAATATGTTATTTATACACACACACACACACACAACTTGTTTATCCATTGATGGAAATTTGGGTTTTTTCTACCTTTGTTCTATTGTGAGTACATTTGAATATGTGTGTATATGTACTTGTTTTGAGTACCTGTTTGGAGGTTTTTTAGGTATATACCTAGGAGGGTGATAGTGGGGTCATTTGGTAATTCTATGTTTAATTTTCTGAGAAACCACAAAACATTTTCCACAGCAGCTGAACCATTTTACTTTCCCACCAATAGCAGTGTATAAAACAGTTCCCCCCAATACCTCAACTACACCATATCACACATTGAAGTTACCTATTTGAAAGTATTTGTATTTGGGGGCTTCTCTTTCCCATAATTTCTTTATCTGTAAGAGGGAAAGATAATAACTACCATGTAGGGCTGTTATGAAAATAATAACACATGAAATACCTAGCCCAGAGCCTGAAAAGTGGTAGCCACCAGAAAATGTGTATTTCATCTTGATTTTTGTGGACACCACTGCCAGATGATTCTTTGGTGTTATTGGATCTTTGGGTTGTTGCTTTTCTGGCCGGAAAACTCTGTGTGGCTGCTGCAACAGAGCAGGTAGCAGCACAGGCACCAGCTCTCTGAGAGGCTGTGGCTGGACCAGGCACACTACAAGCAGCTTCCACAACTGGCACCCAGGAACACGGTGGCACCTGGAAGCTTGAAGATCCCGGGAACTGCAGGGTCCCAAGGAGGGAGCCACAGTCCTGGTTCTAGGAGCTTCTGGATCTGAGCTCCCCAAAGCACCACAGCTCTTCTCTCCTTCTCTTTGCCTGCAACATGGTGAGCAAGGAGCATGTCTCAGTCCTGTTTGTGTTATAGCTCTTTTAGCCTCCCTATTCATTGGGTCCTGAGTTCTTGTCCTGCAACCAGGAAGAATTAGGTGCACAGACAAGTGGAGGGTGAGCAAGATGAAGAGGAGCTTTGTTGAGCAATAGAACAGCTCAGAGGGGACCCAGAGAAGGTAGTTCTTTCCACAGCCAGAGTGTCCTAATGAGTGTTCAGCTCCTGACAGAGAGTAGCTCCTCTCTGCTAGACAGGTTGTCCCAACAAGTGTTCAGTACCCAGCAGAGAGGGTAGCTCCTCTCTGCTACTGGTCATCCCATGGTCTGCAGCTCTCTGCAGAGAGAAGGCCCTAAAGTGGATGTCTCCTCTCTGCAGGCAGGTCATCCCATCATGTCTGCAGCTCTCAGCAGAGAGGAAGCCGTAGAGTGGGTGGCTCCTCTCTGTAGGCAGGTCCTCCCCTTGTCTCTGCAGTGCTCAGCAGAAAAGGTAGCCTTTCTTTGCAACTGGTCCTCCCATCTTCTCTCCATCCTCTTTTCTGCTCTGGCTGAGCCCAGGGCTTTTATGGGCCTTAGATGGGGAGGAAGTGCACACTGATTGGTCCATGGGCAGCCATGGGCAGGCCCAGAAAAGGCACCAGAAGTCCCCACTATGGTCCATAGGACTGGCAGCCCAGCTGCCAGCCTTCAGACCCTCTCTGGATTGAAGGTAGAGCCTCACCTGTCCCCTTCTGCCCAGGAGACCTTCTGCCTCCTGCCACCATCCGTGACACCCAGGCTGCTTGCAATAAGGGATATCTGCAGGTCAGTGCCCAGCCACCCTCAACCCTCCGCCTCCAGCTTCACCTGTAACTTGTGCTTGTCAGTGCCCAAAGTCTGGAGGGGGCCAAGGCAGCAAAGGGCTGGTGTGTCCATGCTGCCCCATGCATGCAGCATGCACACACCTGGCCAGGCTGTGACAGCACCTGGGCCTGGCCCCAGCCCTGCCCCGAGATTGGAGCAGGTGCCAGGAGCGGAGAGAGGCCAGGCAGCAGGAGCAGGCACCCTCAAGCCTGCAAGGGCAAGGCGGAGGCCTTCCTAAGCTAAGAGTGCAGAGACCTGGGTCCACAGCCTCAACTTGGGGGCTACAGCTGTGCTCAGGAGGGCAGGGCTGCTGCCTATTCCTGGCCTCTATCAGCTCCATGGATCATGCAGCCCCAGCTGTGCCCCTCACAGCCTGGGGTGGGGGTTCCAGGTCCTCACTGGGCCCAGGCTGGTGACTGGGGCAGGAGGGATGTCTCTGCAAGCTCCCCCTGTGGCCCCGGCTCTCAGGGATGGCCCGGAGCTCCTCCTCACCCATCTGGCAGCTCTTCTTGATTAAGGTGGTGGTTAGAGGGGGCCTAGGGCGCCTCCCGGAGTGTGCCTGGCCGTTGGGAATGTCAGGCCTGGCAGTCACCCAAATGTGGGGCAGACAGACCCTGGGGACATGGCCCCAGGCAGCCCTTGGCAGAGCATCCTCCCAAGGTACAGGAACCCAGTGCCCTCAGCAGGGTAGCCGTGCTGCTGGCCAGGTCCTCGAAGTGGGCCCTGCTGGCCCCCAAAGCACAGCCCCAGCTCCTGCTCCCTCCCTGCACCCTCCCTTCCTGCTGCAACAGTGGGCAAGAGCAGCAACATGGTGCCAGGGTCCAGAACCACAGAGGCTCTGGGCGTTGGGGCGGGTCTCAACCAGCCATAGGAGGGTGGAGGCGGCACAGCCAGCTGCCTTGGGGACATGGGGCACAGGGGACCCACTACCGCTATTGCTGCTCCCGTAGCCACTTCTGCCGCCACCACCCATGCCTCCCCAACTGTGGACAGCCCACTGCTGCCATCATTGGGTACCATATGTTAATGCCACCCCTTCGCTCAAAATTACTCAGTGGTTCTCACTTGCTTACAAAATCAGTTTTACGTTTCTATGCTTAAGGTTCTAAAGTTCTGTACAGTGGATCCACAACCTTTTCTAACTTTATCTTCTAGAATTCGTTACTGTGCTTTTTTCATTGGTCTTCAAGTTTCCCGTATTCTTTTCTACCTGGGAAGCTTTGCACATTGTTTTTATCTTCTATAAATGCCTTGTTTCTTCCTTTTCCCCCTCTCCAAACACTTCAAGACTCTTCTAAAACAAGATTTCCACATTATTTCCCTGACCATTCCAGTACCTCATCTTTCTCTCCTCCTTTGAATTCTTTTAGTCCTGTCTTTGCACACCATTTATATTGATATTTATTCATACACTGCTGATATTAATATTTAGTTGTTTCATGAACGTTATACTTATTTTTCCAATGAAATAAACTTCCAATGGTCAGGAACTATATATTTAGCCAGACATGGTGGCTCACTCCTATAATCCCAGCACTGTAGGAGGCGAAGAGGGGAGGATCACTTGAGCCCAGGAGTTCGAGACCAGCCTAGGCAACATGGTAAAACCCTGTCTCTGCAAAAAATACAAAAATTAGCCAGGCATGGTGGCACATGCTTCTGGTCCTAGCCTCTTGGGAGGCTGAGGTGGGACAGTTGCTTGTGCCGAAGAAGTCAAGGGTTCCGTGAGCTGTGACTGAGCCACTGCACTCCAGTGCGGGTGACAGAGTGAGACCCTGTCTCAAAAAAAAAATAGAAACTATATTTAAAACCTCTACATCTTTCCCAGCAGTTTTAACAATACCTATAGTAGTACTACATCAGAAAAAATTTTAGCTGTTAATCTTTTGTAAGTCAGTCATCGTAGAGAAACAGAGGATCTAGCTATCTGAAAAACCTTTAGATGTTGGTGTGCTCATTTTGACCGCTGTTTGATGGATTTTATAATAAATATACTAAGATGTTACCTAGCTTCAAAAGCAGAAGATACATGACATAACCTGGCTTTTTACACTTAAACTGTAAGACAGTGCTTGACAGAAAAGACAGTAAAACATGATTATTTCACAGGGGATGGAGGGAAAATAGAAAGTTTAGGTAAGGTCTCCTTTGTCTCCATCACTTTTGCTCTTGCTTTTCTTTGTCTTGATAGCCCAATTCCAAACATTATCTGGATTTTCTGCAAAAACATATTATCATCTTATCCCAAATGTGTTCATGGGTCTAAAGAATTTGGAAGAGAGATTTTTCCAAAAGATAATTTTTATCAGTATGAGAAGACAATACCTGTAACACAAATTTCTTTGAAGCCTCCTCAATACTTTACTTTTAATAGAATTGACACATACACTTTAAAATTATATTTCTAATGTTATAAGAAAAGGTAGAAATTTTTTTGTGTGCATATGTGGTAAAACAACTTATAAAATCTCTGCATAATAGTATTTCATTTTCTGCATAGTATCTACAACTTTTTGTATTGTACCTTATAGTTTTCAAAACACTTTAATAAATCTTTACCTTTTGATTCATATCACTTCACGGAGAGTTAAGTCCAGTTTACAAATATTCTGAAAGCTTAAGTGACTTGTAAAAAATTACAGAGCTAATAAGTGATAGAATCAGGACTTAACTCCAGTGATTTCTGACTCTCCAGCTACTTCTTTTTTTTTTTTTTTTTTTTTTGGACATAGTCTTGCTCTGTCACCCAGGCTGGAGTACAATGGCATAAGCTCAGATCATTGCATCTTCTGTCTTCCAGGTTCAAGAGATTCTCCTGCCTCAGCTTCTCAAGAGCTGGGATCACAGGTGCGCACCACCACACCCAGCTAATTTTTGTATTTTTGGTGAAGACGGGGTTTCACCGTGTTGGCCAGGCTGGTCTTGAACTCCTGACCTCAAGTGATCTGCCCACTTCGGCCTCCCAAAGTGGTGAGATTACAGGCATGAGCCACCGCCCCCAGCCCTCGAGCTACTTCTGGTTCATAAGTTAAATACCTGAGTTATGTTAGGCAGAAAGAAAGGCAATAGATAATATTACAAAATGCATAACCTTACTCTATAAGACTTCATTCTACAATTATCTTACAATAAAATAATTTCTATCCTCAAGTAAGCCTTTGTTTCTAAAGTAAGTTTTCTTATTGATACTACAAAGGGGTTAAAGCATCTTTTAGGAACAATAAGTTATTTTCCTTAACTATGTAGAGTGTTTATAGTAGCTAAATTTATAACTTTGAAAAATCTAAAGTAATGTTTTATGATTTTTTTTCTAACACCTAACTGTGTACATGAATTTCAGGGACCCTTCCTAGGAGAGAACTGGTTAAGTATTATCAAAACACAGATCAGTTACACATACTATATCCAGATGATAAGCTTTGCTGAATAATACGCCATAAGTGCCTCACCCCATCCCAATTTTTCCGCAGCCTGTTAAACTGAGATTTTTTTCTCTTAGTTGCCCATTAAATACCTGGGAGCCAAGTCCTGACCCTTTCTCTTCATAGCCATGTGATCCTTAGAAGTCCCAACACTTCTCTAAAGTCCGTTGTAGTGTTAAATATGTGTAATTCAAAGAATTACAAATGAGATTGCCTTGATAATGTTGTACTGTTTCCGAGGAGCATAGAAAGCTACTCTGCTTTACCCTGATTTAAAGCTGAAAGAGGTTTTGTCTGTAGGTTTCTGACCACTCACTATCTATGGCTCTGAGAAATAGGCTTGATTTATTTTGAGAGAGCCTTTCAGGGCAACCCCCCCCCCAAAAAAAAAGAGCAAGAGAGTGAAGTGTTAATTTTTATTTCATATAAATAGCTTATAGACTTCTTTTTTTCCCTACGTTGGCTTATGCTTGATTGTGTTTTGGTAGTGCAGATTTATATTGTTTCACTAACAAACTGTGAGCTTGAGCAGATCAGTTTTTATTTACTGTCATGTAGTTTCCTCATCTGTAAAACAGAGATACTAATAGTACATAACTAATGGGTTATTGTTATGGATTTAAATGAGTTAATGTTTGTAAAACACTTAGAGCAGTACCTGATACATAGTAAGTATTCAGTTAATGTTAGCAGTAAGTACGAAAGACAATATTGTATGGTGGTGAAGTCCTCAAGTCAGGTGGCTTGGGTGCCGTTCCTGGCTCCCATGTTTACTGATGAAACCATAGGAAAATTGTTAAAACCTGCTGAGCTTCACTTTTTTATTAACAGAATGGGAATAATAATAATATGTACCTTATAGAGATTTATAAATTAATAAAGTCTATAGAGAGATTGGGAATGGGAATTATAATAATGTGTACCTTATAGAGATCTATAAAGAAATTAATTTAATAAAGTCTTTAGCACCTAGCACATAACTGAGCATTCTATAAATGTTAGCTAGTAGGAGTAGTTTTTTATGTCATTACCAAAGTGACTTTATGAGATAATTAAAGAAGTTGAGCCACATGTCCTCCTCGTACCAGTATGCTTATGCAGTTAAAAGACACTATCAGGAATTAAGAATAGTGCTTTTATTTCATTTTTTAAAAAAATTATACTTTAAGTTCTGGGATACATATTCCAAACATGCATGTTTGTTACAAAGGAATACATGTGCCATGGTGGTTTGCTGTACCCATCAACCTGTCACCTCCATTAGGTATTTCTCCTAATGCTATCCCTCCCATAGCACCCACCCCACAACAGGCCCTGATGTGTGATGTTCCCCTCCTGGTGTCCATGTGTTCTCATTGTTCACCTCCCACTTATGAGTGAGAACATGCGGTGTTTGGTTTTCTGTTCCTGTGTTAGTTTGCTGAGAATGATGGTTTCGAGCTTCATCCATGTCCCTGCAAAGGACATGAACTCATCCTTTTTTATGGCTGCATAGTATTCCATGGTATATATGTGCCACATTTTCTTTATCTAGTCTATCACTGATGGGCATTTGGGTTGGTTCCAAGTCTTTGCTATTGTGAACAGTGCTGCAATAAATATATGTGTGCATGTGTCTTTATAGTAGAATGATTTATAATCCTTTGGGTATATACCCAGTAATGGGATTGCTGGGTCAAATGGTATTTCTGGTTCTAGATCCTTGAGGAATCGCCACACTGTCATCCACAATGGTTGAATTAATTTACACTCCCACCAACATTGTATAAGTGTTCCTATTTCTCCACATCCTCTCCAGCATCTGTAGTTTCCTTACTTTTTAATGATCGCCATTTTAACTGGCATGAGAAGATATCTCATTGCGGTCTTGATTTGCATTTCTCTAATAACCAGTGATGATGAGCTTTTTTCTGTATGTTTGTTGGCCACATAAATGTCTTCTTTTGAGAAATGTCTGTTCATATCCTTTGGCCACTTCTTAATGGGGTTGTTTGTTTTTTTCTTGTAAATTTGTTTAAGTTCCTTGTAGATTCTGGATATTAGCCCCTTGTCAGATGGGTAGATTGCAAAAATTTTCTCCCATTCCGTAGGTTGCCTGTTCAGTCTGATGATAGTTTCTTTTGCTGTGCAGAAGCTCTTTAGTTTAATTATATCCCATTTGTCTATTTCAGCTTTTGTTGCCATTGCTTTTGGTGTTTTAGTCATGAAGTCTTTGCCCATGCCTATGTCTGGAATGGTATTGCCTAGGTTTTCTTCTAGGGTTTTTATGGTTGTAGGTCTTATGTTTAAGTCTTTAATCCATCTTGAGTTAATTTTTGTATAAGGTGTAAGGAAGGGGTCAAGTTTCAGTTTTCTGCATATGGCTAACCAGTTTTTCCAACACCATTTATTAAATAGGGAAACCTTTCCCCGCTGCTTGTTTTTGTCAGGTTTGTCAAAGATCAGATGGTTGTAGATGTGTGGCATTATTTCTGTGTTCTCTGTTCTGTTCCATTGGTTGATATATCTGTTTTGGTACCAGTACCATGCTGTTTTGGTTACTATAGCCTTGTAGTATTGTTTGAAGTCAGGTAGTGTGATACCTCCAGCTTTGTTCTTTTTGCTTAGGATTGTCTTGGCTATATGGGCTCTTTTTTTTTTTTTGGTTCCATAGGAAATTTAAAGTAGTTTTTTTCTAATTCTGTGAAGAAAGTCAGTGGTAGCTTAATGGGGATAGCATTGAATCTATAAATTACTTTTGGCAGTATGGCCATTTTCACGATATTGATTCTTCCTATGCATGAGCATGGAGTTTTTTTCCCATTGGTTTGTGTCCTCTCCTATTTCCTTGAGCAGTGCTTAGTAGTTCTTGAAGAGGGAGGTCCTTCATATCACTTGTAAGTTGGATTCCTAGGTATTTTATTCTCTTTGTAGCATTTGTGAATGGGAGTTCACTCATGATTTGGCTCTCTGTCTGTTATTCGTGTATAGGAATGCTTGTTATTTTTGCATATTGATTTTGTATTCTGAGACGTTGCTGAAGTTGTTTATCAGCTTAAGGAGATTTTGGGTTGAGATGATGGGATTTTCTATATATACAATCATGTCATCTGCAAACAGCAACAATTTGACTTCCTCTCTTCCTATTTGAATACCCTTTATTTCTTTCTCTTGCCTGATTGCCCTGGCCAGACCTTCTAATACTTTGTGGAATAGGAGTGGTGAGAGAGGGCATCCTTGTCTCCTGCCAGTTTTCAAAGGGAATGCTTCCAGCTTTTGCCCATTCAGTATGATATTGGCCGTGGGTTTGTCATAAACAGCTCTTATTATTTTGAGATACATTCCGTCAACACCTAGTTTATTGAGAATTTTTTTGCATGAAGGGGTGTTGAATTGTATCGAAGACCTTTTCTGCATCTATTCAGATAATCATATGGTTTTTGTCATTGGTTCTCTTTATGTGATGGATTACGTTTATTGATTTGAGTATGTTGAACCAGCCTTGCATCCCAGGGATGAAGCTGACTTGATCGTGGTGGATAAGCTTTTTGATGTGCTGCTGGCTTCGGTTTCCCAGTATTTTATTGAGGATTTTTTTTTTTTTTTTTGCATTGATGTTCATCAAGGAATATTCAATATGGTCTGAAATTTTCTTTTTTGTTGTATCTATGCCACATTTTGGTATCAGGATGATGCTGGCCTCATAAAATTAGTTGGGGAGGAGTCCCTCTTTTTCAAGAATAGTGCTTTTAAAACAAAACAAATGAATAAAGCCTTAAATAGTTTAGTTGACTTGGACATTAGTTAAAGCTTTTTTTTTTTTTTTTTTTTCAGTCAAGTGTGGTTTATGGAAACTTCAAAATTCGATGTCAAATTGAATAGCTTTGATACAAATCAAATTACTAATGTTAATTTATCTTCCAGTTTCCAACAATGAACGTGGCTTTTAGCTTTTTGTTAATCCAAAAAGATAAAATTCGTGTGTCCTAAAGAGAATCTCTAAGTAAATTACTTTACTTAGAAAGTGTAAGTTGTTTGTTTTAACATCAGTTACACATTTATATTTGAGTGGCTGTTATTTACCCTAGTGATGTTTAGTAGGAAAAAAAAGGTATCAGCTAGATTCTGACAATATCACAGCAACTTGCCATGTTTGAGCAGATGTTAAGCAGACAGTAGTTGAATGTTAATTTTGAGAGGGTGATATGTTTAAGCCTAGCTGAAGTATGTTGCTTGTGAGCTTTCTAGACTCGAGTACAATGCTGGATCTCTGGGGAGAATTTTAAAGCTAAACCTCTTTCTTTTGGGTCCTCTATATGGACTCTCTCAAGTCAGTATAAAGCAGATCATCCCTAGGCTAAAGCCCTTCAGCTTTTGTTATTGGGCTCTGTAGACCTGTAATTAGGCCTCCTGGCAGGCCTTGCAGGCCAGTTAATGGTCATATGGAGTTTCTGTGAGGCAGACTGGCTTTGTATAAATCCTGGGTAGGAATACGTTTATGGGTCACTTCCTACCAGGACCATGCTTTGTCCTTATGCCCTGCGGGCTGACAGGGAGCAGGTTCCCTTGACCATGGGCTGTTCAATGTGCAACTCAAAATCTACTCCACTAATCCCCAGTGTAAACAGAGGATTTAGAAGGGCTTCTGTCACTTACAGTTGCCAATTCACTTGGGTGTCTGTGAATTTGTTTTCCCTGACTTCGTTATTGAAAGACTGACAAGTGTATAACATTTGGATGCTTGTTTATATATTAGATATATGGGTCTTTTTCAGTGGTTTTAAAATCATTGTAACTAATTTATCTATTGTAAAATTATGTAATGAGTTGTTTAGAATTAATTCCCCTTTAATATCTTTAAATTTAAGCCATTAAAATAGCCATACTGATAGTTGACCTATTCTTATAGGAGAAATTATAGGTCTGTTTTATTGGATAAGAGTAAAAGAACATTATGTAAATAAATTTACCAAAAAGTGATTAATTTGGATTTCAGATAAATCAAAGAAATAATTAATGTAGTGAAATGAAAAATATAGCCTTTATGCATTTTTATATTAAGTAAAAATTCTAGTTTAGTGTAACAGAGCTTTTGAAAGGAATATCAGATCATTTTATAAAATGCTTAATAAAAATATGATTCATGAAGTATTTAAAATAATGAGTGCCATTTATTGAGCATCTACTACGTGGTAAGTAATTTATATACATTTTCACATATTTTAAATAATTGATCCATGTTTCCTAGCCAAGCAAAATATTTGGAGTTTAAGAAAATTATAACTGAGTTTTCATTTTTTCATTTTATTTAATCTTTTTTATTATAATTTTCTCTTTGTTGCTAAGATTAGGATTCAATTATAAATATGTGTACATTGCAAAGAAGGAACTATCACCTGTCTTCCTATGAGCCATTTTTTCTTTTAGGGGAAAATGATGAATACTTTCCCAGGTCTCATCTAGTAAATCATTGCTCAGTATTTTGCATTTTGTGATGTAAAAATGGTTCACGACAGATGTGGCTGAAAAGACCACATACGTAGACTGTATGATTTTAGTCTGGTGGAACTAATAGGATCACTCATTACATTTTAGACCCTGGGGTTTCTTTTTTCTTTCATAATAAAATTTTTTTAAAAACTGTTTAAATAGACTGGCCCTTCACATGTGTGAGTACAGCATCTTCTCCTAAATTTAGAAAGAGTGGATGGCAACAAATAATCCTTTCTCTTTCAGAAAATTTTTGTAATGTTTATTCAGTGTTAACTGTTATTTTTAAATTGTCTTGTCATCCCAAAAAAGCTAAGATGTTGTTCTATATTTGTAAATATAAAAAAAATTCTTTGGATTTTGTTTAGCAAAACAAGAATATGTATTTTTACAGATTCCAAGACCTGTGAATTCAATTGAGTTATAAATTAATAAAAACAAAGTTTTGCAAGTGTTCAAATAATTTCTTGCAACAAAAAGACATACAATAGAAAGTTTTGGTGTTCACTTACGACTACGAGAATCATAGTGTAACTTGTCTTTTTTCCTTTTTAAAAAAATATACTTGGTGAATTTGTTGAAATGGAAGTAATATAGATATAAGTTAGAATTTTTTAAAAGCTCCTGTAACAGTGTGAAGAATTTTGTCCTATTTTGGTTTTACCAAAAGTTAATGTATATATTGAAAAATACCTAGATGATGTACATTATATCACTTGTATTGGTATTGTCTCTGGATAGTGGGATTTAGGGTTATGAAAAACTTGTTTTTGCTTATCTTTATTTTCTGATTTTTCTGTGGTTATGAAGAGAACCTGAAGAGGTCTAGCAAAGGTTTAATTTAAACATGATAAAACTCCCCAGTATTTAGTATAAAATTTAAAATTTTGACAAATGTATGCAGCTGTGTCACTTTGACCAAAGATTTTGCTCAAGAACCTTTACATTACTCCAGAAGGTTTCTTTGTTCTTATTTGAAGTCAATTCTCTCTCCCTATTCCTGGACCTTAGCAACCACTAATCTGCTTTATGTCACTAGAGTTTTGCTATTTTTAGAATGCGTTGTAAATGGAATCATATAGCATGTAGTGTTTTGTATCTGTAGTCTTTCACTTGGTATAATGCTTTTTGGATTTCTTCGTGTCGTTGTGAGCGTTCTTTTTTTTTTTTTTTACTGCTGAATAGTATTTCATTTTCTGGCTATACCAGTTTGTTTATTCATTCAGCAGTTGGTGGACACAAATAAGTTGTTTCAGTTTATGGTTTTTTGAGTAAAGCTTATATGGACGTTTGTGTACAAGTCTGTTGGAACACATGTTTTCGTTTATTTTGAGTTATTGCTTAGGAATGGGATTGCTAAGGAAGAAGAATGGAGTTGGAATTACTCAGGTTATATAGTAAGTGGAGCTTTAACTTTATAAGTCACTGCCAAAATTTTATCCAAATTGGTTGTACCATTTTGGATTTTCACAAGCATTTATGAAAGTTTGCTTCATTTTTTCCATATCCTTGACATTACTTAGTGGTGTTGGCTTTTTTTCTGTATAATTTTTGCCCTTTTATTGAGTGTGTTGTACTTCATTTACTTTAATGTGCCTTCCTGTGATGACTAATGATGTTGAGCATCTTTTCATGCAGTCATTTATCATCTGTATACTTTTTGAAGTATCTGCTCATATCTTTTGCCTATTTTTAAAAGAAATTATTTATATTGTTGAGTTGTAGTTATTTATATATGCTAAATACAAATCAGTTATGTACTTCATAAATATTTTCTCCCAGTCCTTGTCTGACTTATTTTCTTAACAATGGTTTTTAAAATTAATGGTATGTATACAGCAAAATGTACCTTTTAAAGTGACAGTTCTTTAATTTTCAATAAGTGCAAATGGTCAAGTAACAGCTCTGAGAATCTAATTGTAGAACAATCCTGTCGTTCCCCCAAATTCCCCTATACCCCTTTTTTTGTGAACCCACTACTCCTGACTCCTAGAAACCACTGATCTATTTTTTTGTCCTTACACTTGAATTTTTCTGAAATGTCTTATAAATAGACTCCTAATATGTAGACTTTGAGTCTGGCGTTTTTGACTTAGCATCATGCATTTGAGATTTATCCGTGTTGTTTTGCATATATCAGTAGCTTATTTACTTTTTGTTGCTGAGTAGTATTCCACTGTGTGAATTAGTTAATTGAAGGATGCTGTTGTTTCTAATTTGAGGCAATTATGAATTAAACCATTATAACTTTCTCAAGTTAGATATTGTGTGAACATGAGGTTTTGTTCTACTTGGGCAAATACCTAAGACTAGGATGCTGGCATAATAACTTTGTGTTTAACATTATGAGAAACTGCAAACTGGTTTCCAAAGTGGCTGAACCATGTTTTGCTCCCAACAGCAGTCTATAAGAAATCCAGTTGTTCCACATGGTATGGTTAGTTTTAGTTTTCCTTTGGTCATTTCAGTGGGTGTGTAGAGGTCTTTCATTGTGGTTTCAATCTGCATTTCTCTCATGGTGAATGATGTTACGCATTCTTAATGTGATTATTTACCATAATAGTCTTCTTTGCTCATTAAAAAAAAATTGTTCATTTTTCAGTTGCTGAGTTTTAAGAGTTTGTATATTCTGAATAAAAGTTCATGATCATATATGTTATTTGCAAACATTTTTCACAGTTTGTGGCATGTTTTCATTCTCTTAATGGTGTCTTTTGAAGAGCAGCTCTTAATCATGATGAAGTCTAATTTTAATCAGTTTTTCTTGTATGTATTGTGTTTTTAGCGACATATTTAAGAAATCTTTGCCTAACCAGAGAAGTCAATGACTTGCTTCTATGTTTTCTTCTAGAGTTTTTATAGTTTAGTTTCTATGACCCATTTTAAATTAATGTTTATATATGGTGAAGTATGAATTGGGGTTCTTTGCTTTGCACATGGATATCTTATTGTCCCAGTGCTATTTGTTGAAAATACGTTTTTCTTCCACCAAATTGCCTTTGTACCTTTGCAAAGTATCAGTTCACCACATATAAGTAGCTCTATTCTGAATTCTCTATTCTGTTCCATTGATCTATCTGTCTCTCCTTTTACCCAATACCATACTGCCTTGATTGCTGTAGTGCTATATTGAGTCTGGAAATTAGTTAGTGATTTCTCTAACTTTGTTTTTCTTTTTCAGAATGCTTTAGCTTTTCTAATTCTTTTCCCTTTTGATAAACATTTTAGAACCAGCTTATTGATTAGTATTTTTAAAAATCCAGCAAATTGAATCAAAACTGACTCAGATTAAAATTTTTTTAAATTTTAAATTCAACTGGAATTTTGATTAGAGTTGCATCACCTTTATAGATCAATCTGGGGAGGATTGACATCTTAACATATTAAATCTTTCAATCCATGGACATGGTATAGCTGTCCATTTATTCAGTTTTTTTATTTCTTTTATCAGAGATTTGTAGTTTTCAGCCCATAAATCTTGCATATGTTTGTTAAATTTATTCCTAAATATTTAATGTTCTGGGCATCATTGTAAATAGTAGATTTTTAAGTTTTTGTTTCCAATTCATTGTTGGTGTGTAGAAATACAATTCTATTTTGAATAATTTACTTGTATTCTGCAATTTTGTCAGACTCACTTAGAGTTTATTAGTTTTTAAAAGATTCATTGGGATTTTTCTTTTTTGGCTTTTTTAAAATTTTACTTTAAGCTCTGGGATGGAATTTTTCTACATAAACAATTATGTCATATGTAAATAGAGAAAATTTTATTTACAAAACTGGATACCTTTCATTTCTTATTTTTACCTTATTACTGTAGCTAGAATCTCCAGCTTTTCAGTAAAAGTGGTAAGAGTGGATATCCTTCATTTATTTCTGATCCTAACGAGAAAACATTCAGTTTTTCACCATTAAGCAAGATGTTTACTGCAGGTTTTTCATAGATGACTTTTTTTTAGGTTGAGGACATTTTCTTCTATTCTTATTTTGTTTCAAATTTTTGTAAAGAATGAATGTTTTATTTTGTCAAATGCCTTTTCAGTATCTATATAGATGATTATATGTATTTTCTTCTTTATACTATTGATATGTTACATTTCATTGGTTGATATTCAAATGTTAAACCAATCTTACATTCCTGGGATAAACAACCCTTGGGCATGATATACTTCTTTTTGTATATTTTTGGATTCAATTTTCTAAAAATTTTGTTTCGTATATATTATAGCTTATATTCATAGCTATTATAAATACTTCATTGGAACCATTTCTATACATAATTCCTTACAGGTAAGGTCTGTCTGTCAACTTTGTATTCTCCTGTAACTAACATGGTACCCTGGTATTAGAAGCTTTTGGTTTTTTGTCATTGGTTGAATAAATGAATGAATATCACCAGTAGACTGTGTAAATTTGTATTTAAACACCACTGGAGTTAAATTATAAAGTAGTAGTTAAAAGCAAGCATGGCTTTTGCTCGCAGAAAATGGAGAATGTGTTGTTCCATAATAAAATTTCTCTAGCTTTTCAGTAAGTGGCACTTTGCTTTATTGTTGGTAATTGTTCTAAGAGTAATAATGGGGGATGTATCCCTCATACTTTATGTTTACCATTTTCATGTTCCTATAATTGAAAACACTGAACCAACTTTGTTATATGCACATAGATAATTACTGTTTTATGTTTTTTGAATACAAGGGGGGAAAGCTGATTATTATAATACTCTAATGGGTTGGATATTTTTTTCTTTGGTTCCAAATGAGTGGGGACTTTATTGCCTGTACCCACAATTGCAGCTCATTTCAATTGCTCCTATTTATATGTAATGCAATTGACAAAGTACTCTAAACCAGTGAAGTTGACTTTTCATATAGGACTATGATAGAATTTGAGCTAGATAAATTAATACAGGAACAGAAGTATAGAGTGAGACAAAAAGAAGATGAGAGGACAGGAGAGGAAGTCTAGGTTGCTCTTGTGTATGTTTCTTTCTCACCTCCCATTCATAAACTGGAAAGGAGAATTCATCCCCAGGCATTTAGATCTGTAATTTTTAACCAAGTAAAATACACTCATTTTCCCCTTAGAGCAAACCCTGAGATAGAAAAGATTTATCAGACTGTGTGATGGGAAATTTATACATACAAAAACTTCCAGAATAGCTTTCCCATATCTGTACCGCATATTTAAAATATTCAGTTCATCTAAATGACCTGTCATCAAATGCTATCTGATTTAAGAACGTTATACACGTCTAATGTTTTCAGAAAGTTTTTAAAATAAGTATGCCAATGATGTGTTATATATGCTCATAAAAGGTAATTTTGAATTTTGAATTAAAATAAGGAATTTTGAATTTAATGCTTTTTAAATTTTTTAAATACTTTGTGTGTAGTCATTCCTATTATCTGCCTCCTGGAAGGAATATGTTAAACCCTATAAATTCCTTACAGTTCTTCACGTGACAGTAGTAGATTCCATTTAAGTGTACGTTTTATTGGCTCTTAGTTATTTCATATGAGGTAATTAATTCCTTCTGTTTTAACTCTCTTAAGCAATACTTGAAATGGTCATTATTTCTCAGTTTTGCATAGTAATTTGGAAAGGTTACTAAGGCCTTGGGATTTTAAAAATTGTTTTAAAAAGAGAACTTTTAAATTATTATCGTTCTAAAGACATTATGAAGCTGTTAACCAAAGACCTTGAAAAGTAAGTTGGACTTAGCAAATTATTATTATTATTATTATTATTATTAACTTATTTTTTTGAGACAAGGTCTCACTCTGTTGTCTGGGTTGGAGTACGGTGGCATGATCACAGGTCACTGCAGCCTCGACCTCCTGGACTCAGTTGAGCCTCCCACCTCAACCCTCCTGGGTAGCTGGGACCACAGGCACACCCTGCTAACATTTCGTATCCCTTTTTTTTTTTTTTAAAGAGAGACGGTTTTGCCATGTTCCCCAGGCTGGTCTCAAACTCCTGGGCTCAAGTAATCCACTCACTTCAGCCTCCCAAAGTGCTGAGATTACAGGCGCAAATTATTATTAATTAGATGAGAGAATTTTTTATATCTGGATACAGTTGATTATTTGTGCTTTTAAAAGTTGGGAAATTCGATTGGATAATATTCATTTAGTGAGGCAAGCACATTTATAGTCAAACCTTATAGTAAATAATCATAAATAAGTTGTATGTAATATGAATTAGAACCATTTATTAGGAAGATACCTAGAAACATACCGATGTAATTTTTTTTATAATGTGGATTTGAACATTGCATATTTTGCCTAAGTCTGTGTTCATTTTAAATTTTATTTCCTATCACCTCTTCACTTTGGAAAATAATTTTATGGCATTTAAATTTACGGTGTAATTTATTTTAAAAAAGAATTAGAATGTTTGAGTTCATTCAGCATTCAACAATTTTTAATGAGTGTCTTTCATGTACCAGGTATTCTTTTAGGCACTAGGGACCAGGTGGTTCTTTCCTTGGCCATGGATGGTTTCTCAATTGCGTTTGTCAATCATTATTTTAAGGGTGACTCTCCAGTGATTTCTGAATTCTCTTTTTAAGGGTTAGTCTCCACTGATTTCTGAATTCTCTTTCTCTACAGTTTCTCTCTCTCTCTCTCTCTCTCTCCTTCCTTCCTTCTTTCCTTTGTAGTCGTTCCTATGGTCTACCTCCTGGAAGGAATATATTCTTTCCTGCCTGCCTTCCTTCGTGCCTTCCTTCCTTCTCTCTTTTTTTTTTTAAGACAGTCTCACTCCAGTCTCCCAGGCTGGAGTGCAGTGGTGCAATATTGGATCACTGCCGCCTCTGCCTCCCGAGTAGCTGAGATTATAGGCATGTGCCACCACTCCTGGCTAATTTTTGTAAATTTTTTTGTATTTTTGTAGAGACGGGGTTTCACCATGTTGGTCAGGCTGGTCTTGAAGTCCAGACCTCAGGTGATCTGCCTGCCTCGGCCTTCCAAAGTGCTGGGATTACAGGCGTGAGCCACCACGCCCAGCTCCTGTGTAGTTCTTTCTCTCGTATATTGTTCTGCAAACTGTGGGCATCTTGGTCTCCCAGGTGCCTGCAGCTCCATCTCCTCAATGAACTTGGTCCACTAAGCTCTACTTGGGTTCCCTTTCCCAGCAGTATGGCTGGAAACTCAAGGCAGTAACTACAGCAGTCACAGAGCTCATCTCTTTTGTCTCTTGACCTTGAAAATCAATGTTCTACTTTGCGTGGTGTCAAGTGTTTTGAAAGTTATTTCTTCCATTTATTTTTTGCCGTTTTTCTTTTTCTTTCTTTTTTCCCCTGGTTGTTTCAGATAGGAGTTTTATTAAATACAATCAGCACCTATTATCCCATGTTGGATGGACAGGGAAGTTGGCATAATCACTGTGTATGATTTCAGTTCTTTTACATTTTTTGAGACTTGTTTTTGGCCTCAGGTACAGTGTTTGTTGGCAAATGTACCATGTGCATTTGAAGGGAATGTGTATTCTACAGTTGGGGGTGTTGTGTTATATAAAATATCAGTTAGGTCAAGGTTGGCATCCTTCAAGATTCTTATCCTTCACTTTAAAGATAGTGTTCACTACCTTTTGGCTTTCTTTTTTCTGATGAAAAGTTTAGTCATTAAAGTCATTGTTGTTACTGTATGTAATTTGTTGGTTTTCTGTGGCAGTTTTCAATAAGATTCTCAGTAGTTTGAATATGTTGTGTTTCAGTCTGCAAATTCATGCCCTCAAATTTGGGAAATTATTTTGCTGTAATTTCTTCAAAACTGCACTGTTTTCTGTTTTACACATTAGACTCCTTTTCCACATCTTCCTCCTCTTTATAATTGATACTGTTTGGATGTGTGTCCCCTCCAAATTTCTTGTTGAAATGTGATCTCCAGTATGGGAGTTGGGGCATAGCAGGAGGTATTTGGATCATGGGAGTGGATCCCTTATGAAGGGCTAGATGACCTCCTTGTGGTAATGAGTGAGTTCTTGCTCTGAGTTCACATGAGATTTGGTTGTTTAAAAGAGTGTGGTGTCTTCTCATTCTCCCTTTCTTGTTCCTTCTCTTGCTATGTGATATACTGACTCCCGCTTTGTCTTCTGCCATGATCAGAAGCTTCCTGAGGCCTCATTAGGGGCAGAGGCTGGCCCATGCTTCTTGTACAGCCTGTAGGACCAGGAGCCAAAATAAACTTCTTTATAAATTACCCAGCCTCTGGTATTCCTTTTTTTTTTTTTTCCTGAGACAGAGTTTCACTCAGTCACCCGGCTGGAGTGCAGTGGTGCAATCTTGGCTCACTGCAACCTCCGCCTCCCGGGTTCAAGTGATTCTCCTGCCTCAGCCTCCCGAGTAGCTGGGATTACAGGCGCTTGCCACCACACCCTGCTAATTTTTTGTATTTTTAGTAGAGGCAGGGTTTCACCATGTTGGCCAGGCTGTTCTCAAACTCCTGACCTCAAACGATCTGCCCCCCTCAGCCTTTCAAAGTGCTGGGATTACAGGCGTAAGCTACCACAACCTGCCCTAGTATTCCTTTATAGCAAGGCAAAATTGACTGATACAGTCATCCTCTTTTTTTCTTCCCAGTTTTTTTCTCTGAGTCTTCAGGTTCGATCATCTCTATCGCTTTATTTTATCATTGTTCATGGTCACTGATCCTGCCATTTCTATTTAGTGAATTTTAAAATTTCTAACGTTTTTCAGTTCTAAAATTATTGGTTTCTTTATATTTTATTTTTCTCTTCTGAGATTTTCAATTTTTAATTCATTATAGTGTATTTTTATGTACCTCACTGAGCATAGTTATAATGGCTGTTTTATTCTCATGTTGGGTGGGGCCTAAAAAATAGCTATTTTAAAATCTTTACTGTTAATTTCAGCATCTGAGTTCTCTCAAGGTTGGTTGCTGTTGATTTTCTTTTCCTTTGACATTGGGTCCAATTTTCCTTGTTCTTTAGATGTTGAATGCTTATTTGATTGTATGTTAGATATTGTGAATATTTGGTTGTGAATACTCTGCATTCTATTCTATTCCTCTGAAGAGCATTATTGTTTTTGTTTTAGCAGGCAGTTTACTTGGATAGACCCAGATTGTAACTTACTTTCACCTATGGTGGGCAGCAGCTGAAATATCAACTTAATTAATTTAACCTCATCTTCAAACTGCAAGTATGTCCTGAACAGGAGTGCTTCAGCAGTCAGAGACTTAGGCAGAATTTACAAAGAATCAGGTCTCCCTTTCTCTGATTCTCTCTTTCCTAGGATTCTTCCTTCCTTCCAGTGGCTGGACTTGCCTGGGGCTATTTCCTCTAGTTCTCAGGCCAAAAGACCACAGGGTTTTCTCAGCAATTCAGCCATGTCTTACTACAACCATGACCTACCCTAAGGTCAAAACCTCAAAAACAGTGAACTACCACCGTGCCTGCCCTTCCAAGTTTCAGCTTCCCTCCAAAATCTGTGTTTATTCACTCTTCAGAGATTTTAAATGGTCACTGACTCCACTGTTTCTCCCACACCTCACAATCACAGTTGATCTGTCAGCGACTTCTGGGGTCTGTGCCATTAAAACATATGTACAATCTTTGTTCTCACTGTCTTTCCTACCACTTACCAAGACCAAGTCATCACCATCTCTCACGTGAATTTTTGCAATAGCTTCTTTACTGGTTGCCTGATTCCCACTAGCTCCATTATATTTTTAACATGGCAACCGGAATGAGTGGTCCTTTTAAAACCTTGATCAGAAATACCACTCTTATACCCTAATGCCTACTCCAGAGAAAAAGCCAAAGTCATCCAATGGCCTGTAAAGTCCTTAAGAATCTGATGAGCTATTTTTTTCTTTTTTCTTCATTTCGTCTCTTTCCCCGCTCAATCACATTCACCTTCTTAGTATTCCTTAGTCTCAACAGGTAGCTTCCCCTTCAAGGCCTTAATGCCGCCTATTCTTTCTGCCTGGACACACTTCTCCAAATAGCTATAGTACCTATCTTACTGTCTTGCCTCTTTCATGTCATTACTCAGATGTCATCTGGCTGAACTGTACCTCCCCCCATACACACATACACACACACACACACACACACACACACACACACACACACACCCTCCCTCCCTCTTGTTCCATTTGCTTGCTTCATTTTTCTGTTTTACCACTGTTTCCATCTCTAATTAATTTTTTTCAATATCTGTCTCTCCCCACTAGAATGTAAGCTGTATCAGGGTGAGGATTTTCATTTGCTTCGTTCACTTTTGGATCTCCAGCACCAAGAACCTACACATAGTTTGTGCTTAATAAACATTTTCTGGTCAGATGTATGAAGGAATAATTAGCTTTACTTTAATGTTTCTCATTTCTCTCTAGCTACTAAAAGCTAATATTTTAAAATATACATATTACTGATTCAGAACTGGAATTAACAAACTTACAGAAGAAGCAATTATATGTCATTTTTAAGAAAAATAATTTCACTTTTTTGCATCAAATATGAATTTCAAAAATTAAAATATCTGCTTTTATAAATGATATCACAGATGTCTGTGCTGCTTTGTGACTTTTGCTGATTTAATAATATCTTGCCCAAGCATGGTGGCGTGAGCCTGTAGTCCCAGCTACTCAGGAAGCTGAGGCTGGAGGATCACTTGAGCCCAGGAGTTCAAGGCTGTAGTGTGCTATGACTGTGAATAGCCTGTAAATAGCCACTGCACTCCAGCCTGGGCAACATAGCAGGACCTCATCTTTAAACAATTAAAAAATAAAGATAATAATGTTTTATGTTTGTGTAACAGTTCCCGATTTACAAAGCACTTTTGCATGTTATCACATTTTATTTTATTAATCTCTTCTGACCTGAGTTTGCAAGTTGTCAGGTATTTTATATTTTTATTTTTAGATATCTAGTTTGGTATATATTTTATATAAGTTCAGTGTTTTCTAAAAATCAACATGATGGGTATTTTTTGGGCAAGTTGTGGGAAAATACCACTCTGAAGACTTACAAAAATTAAGACACCTGTGGAATATTTAGTGCTTATATTTGGTGAGGGACTATAAAGGTTGCTTATTTTCAAATTATTACATATGTATTTTGAAATTGTATTTTTTTTCTACACTTAATGTAGTATCATTTCATTCTAAATTTGTGACTAAATATTACTGTGTTCTGTTAACCCTTAAACAACATGGGTTTAAACTTCATGGGTCTCCTTATACAAGGATTTTTTTTTTTACATGACTATTTTGTACATTTTGTTTGTAGGTTTGTGACAATTTTAAAAAACTCATAGATGACCACTGTAACCTAGAGGTATTGGGAAAATTAAGAAAAAGTCACGTATGTCATGAATGTATAAAATACATGTAGATACTAGTCTTACGTTATTTACCACTATAAAATATATATGAACTATTATAGAAAGTTAAAATTTATCAAAACTTAAACACATGAACACTTACAAACCATACATTGTGCCATTTGCATATGAGAGAAAGGGAAACAGATGTAAAGATGCATTGTTCAATCATAACAGCACACAATTAACTGTTACACATACTTTACTACTGTAAAAATTTCTTAGCCACCTCTTGTTGCTGTTGTGATGAGCTCAAGTGTTGCGTGTGTCTGCTTCAAATGCCATGTGACGCTAATTATTTCCATATGAGCAGTCCACCTCTCCAGAAAATTACATATCACAGTAAGAAGTGATCTCTCGCAGGTCTTGCATATTTTTCATTGTGTTTATTGCAATACCACAAGGCCATTTATCATTGTGAACATCATAGAGTGTACAGTCATATATCACTTGATAAGGATACATTCTGAGAAATGCATCATTAGGCGATTTTTGTCATTGTGCAAACATCACAGAGTGTAGTTATACAAACCTAGGTGGTATAACCTACTACACAATTAGGCTATATGGTATAGTCTGTTGCTCCTACGCTGTAAACCTGAACAGCATATTGCTATGCTGAATATTGTAAACAGTTGTAACACAATGGTATTTGTATATCTAAACATATCTAAACATAGAAGAGGTACAGTAAAGATACACTACAAAAGATAAAAAATAATGAACTTGTATAGGGCACTTACCATAAATGGACTTTGAAGGTGAGTCAGGGAGTGAGTGGTGAGTGAATGTGAAAGCCTAGGACATTACCATACAGTTCTGTTGACTTTATAAACACTACAGTTATACTACACTAAATTCATTTAATTTTTTTGTTCAATAATAAATTAAACTTAATTAAACTTAGCTACTGTAAGTTTTTACTTTATAAACTTCAACTTTTTTAACTTATTGACCATTTTAAATAACACTCAGCTTACAACACAAACTCATTGAACAGCCATTAAAAACTTTTTAAAAATTATTTTAACTTTTTTGTTAGAAACTAAGATACAAACATGCACATTAGCCTAAACCTACACAGGGTCAGGATTATCATCAATATCGTTGTCTCCCATCTCCATATCTTGTCCCATTGGGAGATCTTCAGGGGCAGTAGCACCCATGGAGCTGTCGCCTCCTATGATAATAGTGCCTTCTGTAATATTTCCTGGAGGACCTGCCTGAGGCTGTTTTACAGTTAACTTTTTTTTATAAGTAGAAGGAATACACTGTAAAATAATGATAAAAAATTTAGTACAGTAAATACATAAGCCAGTAACACAGTCATTTATTATGCTATGCTTTTACATGCTGGGCAGCACAGTTGGTTTGTTTACACCAGTATCACCACAAACACAGGACAGCCCTGACATCATTAGGCCATAGGAATTTTTCAGCTTTATTATCATCTTATGTCTTTGCTTGACCAAAACATTATTATCTGGTGCATGATTGTAGGTCTCTTTAGCCTAGCCAGCCACTCTCTACCCCCAGTCTAATACTGTTAGGTGTGGCTGGCCCTACTTTAAGTTGCTTTCTCAGCGTAAATACCAGGCGTGGTCTGAGAGAGCCACTTTGAATAACAAATTGGAATATCACTCTGACCTCTCAGGAGCTGAAGACTGAGGCCAGACCAAATTTCTTACTACACAAAGGTCTTTCTCTTTCAGCTCTTACTATTCAGTATTTTCACTTGGTCATTGTTTTTGTAGTTTTATGAGTATTGTATCTTTAACTCTTGAATTTTTTTGGAGTTTAATGCTGAAGCTAAAGACAGATTTATTTTCACCCCTGCAAAGAGCTAATCATTTCTGACACCATTTGTTAAATAATTCCTCCGTCTCTTCACTGATTTTGATGCCTTATTTACATTTGATGCCTAGTTTTTAAACCTCTGTCAGATTAACTAGAGTAAGTTATTCAGAAATAGCAGAAAGTGCTTAAATTTGACCTACTAATTTCTGACAAGGAAGACATGGACACATTATAAATAATGGACAAAAGATCTAAAAAAAACTGCAGGAGTCTAGTGTCTGGCATATCTTTCTATAACCTCTTAAGGACATTGCTGTTTTATAATCCCAAACTCTGCTTGATGCTTTAATGTTCATAATTATACTGTGGGTCATCAAGAAAGGATGAATGAAGTTCAGCAGTAATTTGTTTAAGAAGACATAAAGATACAGTTGGTCCTCCATATCCACTGATATGGAACCCAATATGAAGGGGTGACCGTCCTGTGCCATTTTATGTAAGGGACTTGAGTATTCGAGAACATTGGTATCTGCGGGGAGTGTTGGAATCAATCCTCCATGGATGTGGGAGGCTGACTATGCAGCAAAATGCTGTGCAGATCTTAAAGAAAAAGAGGCAGGGCTGTATGTGCTGACGAGCAAGGGAAAATATCTATCAAATCATTGAAGAGGGAAAAGCATGAAGTTGCAAAAGTGTAAGTGGTGCCATCCATATATTTTTACTAATAACTCTGATTGTGTATTTTTAACATGCATACAAAAAGCCTTGGGGAAATACTCACCAACTACGATGGGGAGGGGTGTAATAAGTAGTGATGGTGTGTCTTTACTTTCTGCTTTCTTACAGTATTTTGATTTACTTTAAAATAAGCTTGTATTTCTTTTATAATTGAAAATTTGAAAGACAGTACACAAGTTTATAATGCATTATAGAAAGATGTCAGTCACAAACAAGTGATTTACATGTTGGAAGTTCAATAGATTAGCTCTGAGAATTAAATCATGACAATTCATTCCTCAAAGATTCAGGTACATAGGATATACCTTTCTTATACTATTTTTGGTATTAGAAAAAAAGAAAAACTATGGATGGGAAAATATTTTATAACTGAGAAGCATTAATTGTTTTTAAGCAAGACAGATCATAAATTATATTTTATATATTTTAGAAAAGATTTATGACTAGTTTCTTTATGAGGTAGTCTACTCTTTGTAGACTTCTATATATTAGTAATTTTATTTTATATTAGTGAAGATAGTTTTCAAAATATTTCATACTCTCAAATCCTGGGACTCAGGGTCAGAAGTAAGAGTTGAAATGGGGGAATGAGATAATGAATCAGGAACAGATAAGACATCAAGAAACTCTTCTGCAACCCATCAGTAGGGTACAATTTAAGATTGCAAGTACACAGTCAAAAACAGAAACAGTTACCATGGATATACCTAAAACAGAATCTATATGTTATGAGATATAGTGGTAAGGATCAGCATACTGAAGTAACATAGACAAGCCAGTATTAAGCTAACTAACTATAGATTATAGATTGTACCTCAGAGCTTGGGAGGCTAGGGAGGGAATGTGGGAGCCAAAGATGAGCAAGTATATAGCTAAAGGTAGCAGCAGGAATAGCATGGCACACTCGATGGCATAATCAGATAGATTAATGAATGGGCTATTAATAAAGGTTTGGGCAAGTTTAAGATGACCCATCAAAATTCCTGGCCCAGCAATTGCTGTGAGTCTTTACCACATCCAGACCTGAAAAAGGAAAGGGAAGAGATCAGCTATAGAGCATTTTGAGAGCATTGTGAGAGGTCTGCCTCAACAGAAACTGGGCCTTCAATAGAGTAATGTAGCCACTGTCAAACTACAGATCAGTGGGAAATAAACCCTCGCCCCTCCTTCTTCTTGCCCTCTAATTATTGTCCCTTCAGTGTCTTATCTTGGCCAAACTCAAACACTAAACAGCTCAAGGGCAAGGCAACCTATGTGATGTGGTCCATGAAGTTCATCAACCAGGCCAGGGTGGAGGAGGGCACAGAGTGGTTCAGAAGGAGCAAATAAAGCTTATTCTAAGCATAGAACCTGATGGCGGCTGGATCAGTCAGCAGCCCCAGATAGCCCAATGAGTCCTCCAAAGTGCCATTAGTGATAGTAGAAGAAGGAAGGGGAAGGCAAAAGAAAAACAAATTTATTTTAGTAATTACAGTGAAATTTGCTTTTTCTTTAGGTACTTTCAAAATAACTTAGAACACTCCACTATCACTGAAATCATTTAATTAGCCAGTATTTTACATGACAGAGTACTTTCCCTTAGAATTTATTTATACAAAAATAAATTGTGCCAGGCTTTATGCTAGGCAATGGGAATATAACAGTTCCTGACACTATTCCTGCCACCTTGTAGCTCACTGTCCTAGTGTAGGTAGGAGAGAGCTGTGCAGACAATATGTATACAGTATAGCATTGTGCTATAAACCATTCATCTATTATATTTGAAATATTTGAGACCCTACTGCTATGTGTCAGGAAAACTACAAAGTGTTAAAAAGTGCACTGGAAACACAGGAGTGACTACCTCTGCCTGAGGAATCAGAGAGAAGTCATAAAATGAGTGTAACTTTGGTAGCAGTGAAGTATATTATTTTGTTTTTAGTTTTTGCCTACCTGGTTTCATTGTAAATCATATGCATTAACAACTCAGTTATAAAAAGGAATGGTATCAACCCTGAGTAATAAAGTCCTTTTGATATAGTTATTGAGAGAGTATTTATCATTGCCTTATTAAATACGGAGAAATAACTGTGCTTTTTTTTTAATGTTTTCATTTGCTCATGTTTTCTTTGTTGACCCAAATGAATGAAATTAGAATAAACAATCTCTAAGTCATTTGTAATCATGAGCTGATTAATGGAGTTTGGTTTCATAGCCATTATTCATTCACGAACACCTGATATCTTTCCCATAAACAAATTGTGTTTGTCCAAATTAAGAAATTAAATGAAGCATTTGATGAGTTTATGATTGACCCTTCTAACTCAGAGCCCATTAGTCATTGTCGTTATCATAGAAAACTGTTTGACTAATGTGCTGTCTAAAGAAGCATGTGGATTTATTATGACTTCTGATTAATGCTTGCTGCAAGCCCGACTACTAGATTATAATAATTTTTTGATTCTCATTTTAGCAGTCATTGAAGAATTTCATCTCTGATGAAATACATTTATGTCCCATTAGATTTAGGGATGATTACAAGGTATTGAGTGGATAAATTTTTAAGGTATTATATGTTTTAGAAAACATGTACAGTATATGCTTTAAAAAAGGCATGTTTTTTGTCTTTTATCTGTGTGGACATCATCTTTCCCTTTTAAGGTAATGAGCCTATTATTTAGATTTGATGAACCAGTACTTATTAATTTATTAAGAAATTTTAAATAGGAGAAGTACATGTATGAATTTATAACACTTTAAGTTGAACTTATCAATTTAAAATATTTATTTTAAAATTGTATGTAATCTTATTTAATACATTTTAGTTTTTACAACAAAGTAAATCCTTCTTTGCCCAGTTTATTCTCCTTATAAAGTAAGAACAAGATTTCCACCTTAAAAAAAGCTCTTTAATAGACTAATACAACTAAACCACTGTTAACATGGGTCTTGTAGTGAGATACCTGCTTGAGGCTATATTACATGACCAACACACCTATTATGAAACTGAGAACCTCAATATGGCCAAGTTGTTGTTTAATTTGTGTTCGGGGGAAAAGGCGGTTTAAAAGATGGAAACATTGACTTTCATCAGAATCCATGTGATTAACGGAGTTTACAAGGTGGAAATATAGGGTTTCTAGTCTTTGTTTAAGTAAATTGACTTATGTGCCTCTTTAAATGGGGAAGCATGCTCACAGGACCATAATGTGAGTCGTATTCACTGAACCAAAAAACAGAAAAAAGGATAATTTTATTACGTATCATTGCAAAATCATAGAAAAGAATGGCTTTATTGCCCATGGTAGTACATGGAAATAAAGTGAATATTTTGAGCAGACAGCAATGAAATAAGAAACATTTTATTTAAGAAAAAGAAATCCCATGAAGTACATACCATTTCTTGTTTTATATAACAAAATACTGTATAATATAACCCGAAGTCACATGTGAAATTACATTTCTTTGTGACATTTTCATTAAAAAAAAAAAAAAATGCTTGGTTTAGTTACAGTTTTCCAAATATGACCTCTGAGTAATTAGGGAAATATCTGCCTCTATATATGTCTCAAATACAAATATAAGGATTATCTTTGATAAACCTGTCTCATTTCTCTGAGTACTACAGGCAATTAAGAGCCATTCAGTCAAGTTTAATTATAAAACCCTCTGGTCAGAGAAGTTTCCTATCTCCCTTTGGGATTTATCTATGGCGTTAGGTTCTGGACTCCTCCAACTTTTGGCCTGGAATACTGATCAAGCAATTTGGGAACTTTAAAAAGGACTAGTATAATCAAGTGAATCCTAGATGCTTAGTAAGAGACACAGACAGCCTATCAGTCAAATAATAGTGGTAACATTTAGCCTTAGAGTAGTTCCTTTAGCTTATCAAATACCAAAGTTAAGTCAACTAGAATGCATAACATAAGTATGAATCATCCACACCAAATTCATTGGTCATCTACAGTGTTTGCACTTAAAATTCCATAGTTTTTCACTGGACACAGTGCCTTAATATCTTTGTTAATAATTTAAACTACTGTGAAATAAAGGGGAAAAATCCTTACAAATATTGATATTGTTTACATTCCAGATCCAGACCAAATATCATGAAAACCTTTTAGTGTGTGACCAAGGATAAGATTTAGTTGGAGAACAAAGGGTCATTTTTCCTTCTTGTATCATTATTTTTAAATCGTTTGCTTAAAAAAAAAAATCATAGTTTGATGCATAGAATGTTTTGTGAAATGAGCATTCTCAATATAGCTGGCTGTTTATCCTCACTAGAGCTTCTTAAGGCATCTCAGTGACAAACGCACACATGCACACATACTGAAAATAGACATGTTGATAATAACAGGCATGCACAGAAGCATAATCTATCATTTTTGGCAGTCTAAGAAAGTTGGTACTGGAAGAGCCAAATAAGTATCAAGAAGTAATAAATGAAATTAATAACTAGATTAGAAAGACTTATTTACCTAGTGCAGTCTTCCAGTTGTTGATCTTTGTAAGATATTGGCTGACTGCTATGGAAGCTTTCTTTATGTCTTAATTTAATACTTAATTTAGGAGAGCTAAATAATTAAACATGAGGCCAAAGTATACAAGAAAGCGGCAGCCTTTTATTGCAAATATGCACACACTCTCGGGCGAGGTTCTCCGGTCCTCAGGTATGAGGCCAGGGAAGTCGCACCGGCCTCTGCCGGCGGCGGACTTTTATGCATTGGTACTGGAAGTGGGAGGGCAGTGGGCAGGATAAGGGTGTGATAGGGGCGTCTCCGTAGGCATGGCCGGATTGACATCACCCGGCGCATGCTGGGTTGCCCTGCACTTTCCCGGGTGTGGGAAAGTTGGTGATGAAGAACCCAGAAGCAATCGGGACTGTGCCATCTTGTTCACCTTCCTCCATTTTGGTCCCTTTTGCCTCATCCAAACAGTCCAACCTCTTATTGATTATAAGAATTTGGGGTGCCATTGTCTGGCTGTTTCCTGCTGTTAAGGGGCGTAGTTAGGGTCTGAGGTTGGCAGTTGGATGTAGGAATGCAGGAGCATTTGGTTGAAGGTGACTCGGGTGATTTCTTGGACCCTGGCTTGGAGAAATTTTATTAGAATGGGAGCAAAGCATAATATAAGACAGAGGATTAGTATGGGAATTAGGAATGGAAGCATCTGCTGTACTACAGGCAGCAGCCATACCGGTGGTCCGGGGGTTAAGGGGGCATTAAATTGTTGAAGCTCCTTTTTGATTTTGTTTAATGTTTGGACATTGGTGTCAACCAGGCCTGATTCATTTATGTAGTAGCAACACTCCTCTCCTAGGAAGAGGCATGCTCCTCCTTTTTCAGCAGTGAGAAGATCTAATGCCCGTCTATTTTGTGCCGCTACCTGGGCTACTGAGGTGATTTGACATTGTAGAGAGGCTAAGCTTTCAGCTGAAGCCTCTATGGCTGCTTGGACCTGAATGGAGAGGGTCTGTGTGGATTGAATCGAATGGGTGAGGGCCCCGTTCCAAGTCCTGAGGCTACTAGGGACAATGCTAGGGAAACCCCAATAACTATGGGAAGAAAAATGGCCCGTTTTTGGATTTTATTACTGGAAGTGGTAAGCTGTGAAGCTAGCTCAGACAATTCTCCTTTGCCATATAGGGTTAAACTAGGCACTAAAGACACCGGAACGCAAAGGGATTGGGTGATGGAGGTGTGGTTAAGAATTTTGGATAAAGTTTGGTCACACCAGAAGTAGCCGCCAATGGGAGCCGTCTGGGTCCCGCTGGGAGCTTCGGTGTGATTACACCATGAAGGGTTGGGAGTAGAGTAGCAGAAAGGAAGGGTTTGACTTTCTGGATCACATTATAATGAGACTTGAGGCAAGGATGTTGCTTGAGAGGAGCTGGTAGGGTTGTTGGTGATATTGAAAGCGGCTGGTAGAGGGACCACCGCTAAGGGAGGTTTTCCGAGTGCAGCACAGAGGAAGCAGTGGGAGAGGTTTTTCAGTCCAACTGCCTGTGTCAAGTTAAATCCTTGGCGAATAAGTGTCAACCATGAGAATGGGTCCTCATTGTTAGGGGGTAATGGGTCCTCATTGTTAGGGGGGCTTAACTGTTTTTGTAGTTTTTGTTCATGAGATTTTATGGCTGAGGTTAAATTTTGTAAATTTTGTAGGGCCTGTACACTTTTAGGGAGATGTACTTGCTGTACGTATACTCTCTTTACCTGGATGGTTGCGGTGGGATATGAGGAAAAAGATGATGCATATAGCCCACCTTTAACTCCCTGGGCCCACCGGGGGTCCCAGGGATCCTTAATATGAAGAATATATTTTCCTGATGTTAAATTTCTTGTAAAAGGTCAATCTTTGGGGGTACAATAACCATTCTCACACAGTAGGGCCAACTCATGCATGTTGCAATAGTTGTATGGACACCCCAGGTTGGCTTCTTGCCAGTAATTTTTACAATTATATTCAGTTTGGTCGTACAAGAAACATATGACTGGGCGGTCGTATTTGCCGACAGAACCTAGGTCAAAGTTAAGGGAGAGGGCAGCTTGATAGCCCTGGAGGGAGCAATCTGCAGTACCCTGCATGGCTGAGTGTACCTGGTTGTCTGTAGACCAGGTTTCAGTTATAGAGAATCTCCATATAAACTTAGGATTAGTAGGAGTAACTAGGGGAATTAGAGTAAACCATAATAATGGTAACAAATGTATAGAGGGTAAGTTCGACATTCTGAAATCACAAAGGGCACCCTGCCAAGCTAAGTCTGATACAAGAGTAAAAAGTTGGGAAACCCACTGGTTGGGGGATGGGTCGGGAAGGAGGGTGTCTGTGGGGTTTATAGGGGAAAAGTCAATTAAGGTGAAGAATAGTGAGGAAGCGGGAAAATTTGAGGAGGGTGTAGCTCATCTAACTTGTTTCTATCTTGGTTATTTTTAGACGGGTGGGCCAGAGTTGGGTGGACTGCCACTTAGCCTGAGGGGGCTGGACTCTCTTCAACTGGGTAAAATGGACCCAGGAACTGTGACCTAAAAGCTTGGCTGCTGTAGAAGTGGTAAGAATTACTATATATGGGGCCCTTCCACTTAGGAGTAAGGCCCCTTGCATGTAGATCCTTGAGTAGAACCTGGTCACCTGGAGAAAGGGCCGAGGGGGTGTCTGGGTTTCCTTGTGTAGGTGGGGGAAGAGACCTTTCAGCGTGTTCTCTAAGTAATTGTCCTAAGAGAGACAGATAGGGCAAGTAGGGTGCCAGCGGTGTGGGAAGAATAGGAAGTTCTCGAAATGCAAGAGGGCGCCCGTAAACTAGTTCAAATGGGCTGAGGCCTGTAGGGCTTCTAGGTGTCACCCGTAGTCTGGTAAGGGCAAGGGGAAGTAGGGTTACCCACGATTGATGTGTCTCTATGGAGAGTTTGGTTAGTTGTTGCTTGATGAGTCCATTGGCCCGCTCAACCTTTCCAGAAGACTGGGGATGGTATGGAATATGTAGCTTCCAGGTAATGCTGAGAAAATCCGCCACCAGTTGGATTACTCTGGAAATGAAGGCCGGACGGTTATCAGATTGGATTGATTGGGGAAGCCCAAAGTGTGGTATGATTTGTTCTATAATTATGGTAGCCACAATGGATGCACTTTCCCCCGTAGTGGGGAAGGCCTCTATCCACCCTGAGAAGGTATCTACTAAGGTGAGTAGGTGGCGGAGTCTTTTGTGTCTAGGCATATGGGTGAAGTCAATTTGCCAATCCTCTCCGGGTTGATGCCCTCTAACCTGATGGCTTGGGTGTATGTTGTGTATTGCCCCTTGAGTGTTTGCCTTTAGGCAGATTAGACACTGTTGGCCGATTTTTTTGAGGTGAGAGAGAAGGGATGGACACTCAATGATGGGATATAAAAATTATATAGAGTGTGGTGCCTAATGTGTAGGGAGTTGTGGATGTCTCTTAGGATTTTTTGCATTTGAGCTTCAGGGAGGACAACACGGTTCTGGATAAAGATCCATTAGTCAGGCGTTATGGTTGCTTGTGGGTTTTGTAAAAGTCTACTTTTTTCTTCTGAGGAATAGGAAGGGGAGTATTGGGGGTTTAAGAAACAGATAGATTGGGGATTTTTTGTGGAGAGTGCTGTCGATTTTGCTGTGGCATCGGCAAAGTGGTTACCTTGGGTAATTGGATTGGTAGGCCTTTGATGTCCTTTGCAATGAATGATAGCCACCTCCTTAGGGGAGGTTAGAGCTTGTAGTAACAGTTGGATTTGCCTGCCATTTATAATGGGAGTTCCTTTGGTGGTTAAGAATCCCCGCTCTTGCCAGAGTGCAGAGTGTGTATGTGCTATCATGTATGCATACTTAGAGTCAGTATATATATTAACAGTTTTTCCCTCAGGTAGATGGAGTGCCCTGGTTAAGGCAGTGAGTTCTGCCTTTTGTGAGGTTGTGCCCAATGGTAGACATTTGGCTTCTATTACTTGGGTGTTAGTGACTACCGCATATCCTGCGTGTTTGTTTCCCTGGGGATCAGTAAAGGAGCTTCCATCTACAAAGAATATTAGTTGTGGATTTGGGAGGGGTTGGTCGTGTAAGTGGAGGTGAGTTGGGAGGACTGACTGAATGACCTCAGGACAGGAATATTCTGGGGCGTGACGGGTATTTGGGGTAGGCAGAAGAGTGGCCGGGTTAAGGGGGGAACAGGTGGCTAGTTTAATGTCGGGCTTTCTAAAAATAGGACATGAAATAATTGTATACGGGAAGGAGTGAGATGACTGATGCACTTGTGAGAAATTAGATCTTGGAGGCGATGTGTGGAATGGACTGTGAGGGGGCCTTTTAAGGTAAGTTTTAAGACTTCTTTGGTTAGTTCTGCTGCCGCGGCTAGAGCTCGTAGGCAGGGTTGCCACCCTTGCACCGTGGTGTCTAGCTGCTTGGAGAGATAAGCAACTGGTCTAAAGGTTGTTCCTATTGGTTGAGCCAAGAGGCCCGTGGCTACCTTTTGGCGTTCATCGGTAAAGAGATAAAACGGGTATTGGGGGTTAGGCAGTGAGAGAGTGGGGGCTGACAGCAGACACAACTTAAGGCGCATAAAATGAGTAGTGATTAGTTTTGGATTGGACAGGGGTCCTGTTGGGGACTGTTTTGCAGCCTGGTAAAGGGACTTGGCCAGGACCCCAAAATTTGGGATCCAATGTCGAAAGAATCCTACCAGCCCTAAAAAAGATAAGATTTCTTCTCCATTGGTTGGGGGGGTGAGGTCCTGAATAAGACTTAATCTGTCTATAGTAAGGGACTTGGACACAGGAGTAAGTTTTATACCTAAGTATATAACTACAGGGAGACAAAGTTGCGCCTTTTGTCTGGTGACTTTGTAACCTAGCCCTCCTAAATAATTAAGGAGGAGGGCGGTGTCCTGTAGGGAGATATTATGTGAAGGGCTACACAGAAGTAAATCATCAACATACTGCATAATTGTGCTAGAACTGATTGGGCACTGGGCCAGATCTTTGGCCAATGCCTGTCCAAAAAAATGGGGGCTGTCCCGGAAGCCTTGGGGGAGGACTGTCCAGGTTAACTGAGTAGACATATGGGTTTGGGGGTCTTCCCAAGTAAAGGCAAACAGAAAATAGCAGTCAGGGTGTAATGGAATGGAAAAGAATGCATCCTTTAAATCAAGGACCATGAAGTGAGAGGTTTTGGGAGGTATACGGGATAAAAGGGTATATGGGTTTGGGACCACCGAGTGTGTTGGGATTACTGCCTCATTAATGATACATAAGTCCTGAACTAATCTGTATGCCCCTGAAGGTTTTTTGACAGGGAGGATGGGGGTGTTGCAAGGAGAATGGGTGGGAATTAAAATTTGTTGTTGGAGTAGACGATCTATGATGGGTTTGATTCCTTGTCGGTGGCGCAATGAGAGAGAGAACTGGGGGTGAGACGGAAAGTGGGTAGGGTCTTTTAAGTGAATGAGGACTGGCTTATGGTGTTTGGCAACTACTGGGGTAGAGGTGTCTCATACTGTGGGTCGACCAACAGTGGAAACGTCGGGGAGGGGGGTTTAGGACCTTGGTTATGGGGGCACAAAGGTGCTATGAGGGTGATGTTAGAGCCAGGGTGAGGATGAAAGGGAAGGGAAATAGATGCCTTGAGTTTGGTTAAGATGTCTCGTCCCAAAAGGGGGGTGGGACAAGAGGGCATGATGAGGAAAGAGTGAGCAAAGCGTGTATAGTCCAGGCAGCAATTTAACATTGGGGTCTGGCGAGGGTTAGATGGTTTACCATCTACCCCAACTACTTTGATAGTGGATGGCTGGCTAGGACTTCCATAAGTTGGCAAAACAGAATAGGTAGCCCTCGTATCAATGAGAAAAGAAATTGGCTTACCCGCTACCTGTAGAGTTACCCTAGGCTCGGCAAGGGTGACCGGGGTCTCCGAGTGTGGGCACCATCAGTCGTCGTCCAGGTGTAGGAGCTGGAAGGAGCCTTCCGGCCCTTGAGGAGAGGTACCACGTTGAGGCACAATGCCTGCCCTGCTGGCGGGGCAATCAGACTTCCAGTGTCCTTCCTGTTGGCAGGTTGGGCACGGAGTGGTAGGCAGGCGAGGATTTGGACACTGTTTTGCCCAATGCCCAGTTGTGCCACACTTAAAGCATGGACCAGACGGAGTGGCCGGCTTGGCCTGGGGACACTGGTTTGCCCAGTGTCCTGGGTCTCTGCATTTATAGCAGGAGCCCTTAGGAGACTTATCTTTGGTTTTCCCTGCTGGCAAAGTGGGCAATGAGGGTTGGAGGGCAGCCACTAAAGCTTGTGCTTGGAGGGCAGCCTTCTGTTTTACCCTGGTTTGTCGAAGAGCTTCTGCTGCTGCTTCCCTAGAGTAAAAAACTTTGTTAGCCAGCTTGACTAAGTCCTGAATGGGGGTTTAAGGCCCATCCTTTACCTTTTTAATTTTTTTCAGATGTCAGGGGCCAACTGGGAAATAAAATAAGTGGCAAGGACAGTAGCTCCTGCCGGAGAGGTGGGATCCAGTCGGGTGAATTGGACAAGTGCCTCTGTAAGGCGATTTAAAAAGGAGGCAGGATTCTCATCTGAATGTCGAATAACCTCTTGCAATTTATCAAAATTTACTATTTTGTTAGAGGCTGCCTGCATGCCAGCTAAGAGGCATTGTATCATAATGTCTCTTCTGCGACGCCCAGGTTGTTGAGATTGGTAGTCCCACTCAGGATCTGCAGATGGGACAGCTTGCTCACCCACCATGACGGCAGGGTCAGTTAAGTGTAACTGATCTGCATGCTGCCTGGTGGCTGCAAGAATGCATTCCCTTTCCTCTGAGTTTAGAGTGGAAGTAAGAATGACATGTAAGTCATGCCAGGTAAGGTCATATGCCTGACATAGGTATCGAAACTCCTTGGAATATAGGGTGGGGTTAGCTGAAAAATTGCCGAGCCGTTTTTCCATTTTGGAAAGATCTGCCAAGGAAAAAGGGACGTGGACTCTAACTAGTCCTTCGGCTCCGGCGACCTCTCGGAGTGAGGCCAGTAGATTAGTAGGAGAGGTAGGGTCAGGTTGATTAGTGGAAAGTTGATCTGTAAGGTTTGTTATAGTGGTCTTTGAGCGGGTATGGGCTGCAATGGGAGAGGTGAGAGGAGTGGCTGAGGGAGGAGCGGTGGGAGGTCCTTAGGGCGGGGTGAGGGGAGTGGCTGAGGGAGGGGCAGTGGGAGGTCCATAGGGAGGGGTGTTGGAAGGTCGGGAGGGAGGTGCCCCGCCCTTGGCCCCATCTGAAATGGAGGTGGAGTCCTCCTCTGTTATTGAGGTGGGGGCCGAGGACCAGGTTTTGGCTAACAAGACCTGGGCCATTGAACATTGGGTGCACAGGTCTGGGCGAGAGGGCAAGTCCCAAAAGCCTTGGACATAAATGATTTCTGACCACTTTCCTAGCCTTTGACAGAAATTAGAATGGTCTAGTAGAATATTATAGTCAAGCGTACCTTCGGGTGGCCATTGAGATTGGTTGTCCAATTTATATTGTGGCCATGCCACCGTGGAGAGGAAAATTAGTGTTTTTCGTTTTAGATCCTGAGCCAAATGTAAGGTTTGTAAATTTTGGAGGAGACAACCCAAGGGGGTGTTCCTAGGGATTTTTGACTGTGAGGTTCCCATTGCCCTAGCTAATAGAAGTGGAAGCCGGTCTTGGGCAGCGGCAAAGCGTCCTTTGCCGCTGTTAAAGACCGGGGGCTTGCAGATCCACTTAGGGAAAGAAAGAAAGAGAAACTTCAAGACAGATGTCTCTGGGTTGAAGTTCTCCCGGCAGCCACCAGGTGGCCTAAGCCTCGGGCATGTACACGACTTCAGGCCGAGGGGACTACAGACTGGACAAACTAGGGAAGGGGAACACTTACCGAAGATGGCGACTTCATAACGGTGGCGAAAAGGAGCCGGAATGCTTGATGTACCCAGGAAGGTTTCTGGAGCTGGAGTAGCAGGTTTGTAAGGGAGGAGGACTCCCGGATCCCCCAGAGGGATGCCGAGGAAGGGTCTCCTCCCGGGTTTCAGCACCAACTGTCTTAATTTAATACTTAATTTAGGAGAGCTAAATAATTAAACATGAGGCCAAAGTACATAAGAAAGCGGCAGCCTTTTATTGCAAATATGCACACACTCTTGGGCGAGGTTCTTCAGTCCTCAGGTATGGGGCCAGGGAAGTCGCGCCAGCCTCTGCCGGCGGCAGACTTTTATGCATTGGTACTGGAAGGGGGAGGGCAGTGGGTGGGATAAGGGCGTGATAGGGGCATCTCCGTAGGCATGGCCGGATTGATGTCACCTGGCGCATGCTGGGTTGTCCTGCACTTTCCCGGGTGTGGGAAAGTTGGTGATGAAGAACTCAGAAGCAATTGGGACTGTGCCATCTTGTTCACCTTCCTCCATTTTGGTCCCTTCTCCCTCACCCAAACACTTTATTTGAATATTTTATCAAACATTAACATTATATAAAATTTTATAAATGGATTTATTTTCTTGTTTTCATTATAAAATGGGAGCTAAATTATTTTTAAAAATTGATTCTTAGACATAGTGAGATTATTTTTAAATAACTTTTTAAACATATTTATGGAAAAATAATCCTTGATATATTAACAGTGATATTACTTTATGTTGTGTATACTGTAACCATTTTCAAGATTATTTCATGATTCCCATATACTCTTATGAAATGAGCAGTGCATGTACTAATATTCCCATTTTAAACATGAGAAAATGAGGCTTAGAGAAGTTAGGAAACTTGTCAAAAGTTTCATTGTTTAAAAACAGCAATATAACTAGGACCCTAGGTAATAAAAGCAGGTCTGTTTTGACAATGTACCAGGCATTTTAGGAGCCAAATTAGCCTTTTTTGTTGTTGTTGTTGTTGTTGTTGTTGAAACGGAGTCTTGCTCTGTTGCACAGGCTGCAGTGCAGTGGCACGAGCTTGGCTCCTGCAAGCTCCACCTCCTGGGTTCACGCCATTCTCCTGCCTCAGCCTTCTGAGTAGCTAGCTGGGACTACAGTCGCCCACCACCACACCCAGCTAATTTTTTGTATTTTTAGTAGAGAGGGGGTTTCACTGTGTTAACCAAGATGGTCTTAATCTCCTGACCTCGTGATCCACCCACCTTGGCCTCCCAATGTGCTGGGATTACAGGCGTGAGCCACCGCACCCGGCCCACATTAGTCTTTAATATGACCCTTACCCCTTGAAATTTACTATCAAGTTGGAGGAATAGATATAGATACAATTATTATGTAAGCCAGAGTTAAATGATTATAAAATGTTGGGCAAGCACAAAAGTTTATAGGGGAAAATATATATATATATTATTCTAACTGGGAAAGTCAGGGAAAAGTAAATGAAAGTACTGAGAGTAAAGTTGCCATCAAAGGATGATGTGGCCCCTTCACTCTTATGATTAGCCCAGACGTTTTATTCTTCCAATACAGATTTCTCTGCTGATCAAAAACAAACATCACTCTTTCATCAGTTACTTATTTTTCTATAGTTTTACCCTAATGAAAAGTAGAGTGTTCAGGTGAATATTAGAGTAAAACATTATTATTTCTTTGTAAAGTATCTTAACTGTTAGCTATCTTAATAGTTTGATTGCTTCATAAGAAAAAATTTTGAGCATAGTATATTCAATTGTGGACAAAGCTATAAAACCTAATTTCAAAATATTCAGCTAGATATTGTCAACTCTTTCTATATATTTAACATTTTGAAAAATGTATATATACATATATACCCATGTGAATAAATGTAATAGAGATCAGTGCAGATTAATACAGTTGTGTTGTATCATGGCAACTGATATACCATGTAGGACTTTGCCCTAAGTAAATTATCTTCTGAAGTGGTAAACAACTCAAAAAGTTTTGAATGAAGAAAAATATAATATTCTTTCGATTTACTTAGTAGGGGAGTTCTGGAAAATTTAGCATGAGTTAAGACATGTGAAACAGTTTTTTTGTGTTTACATATAATTAGGTTCCAAGTTCAAATAATTACTCAAAAAATTTCACTTACATGTGTATCTGGTAAGGCATTCACAAGTCATGTGAGACATGGAATAATTCTTTCCAGAGCAGTGCAGGACATCTAGAATTCTTGCTATACCAACTTAATGCTACTTGCCTTTTTCACTCTCCCCAACTAAAAACATCAGTATACATTTCCGGAGTGCCCTAAGGGTAATAACTGCACCCATTGAGAACTATTGTTCTAGACCTTTCTTTGTTTCTTCCTGGAAAAATGTCTTGATCTCATTTGACAAATATGCTTAGACAAAATTTATTCAGATAACAGATTTGAGTAGCAATCTTGCTGTGCCTTAAGTTAGAGGAACAATTAAGGGATGTTAATTTCAGGAACCATGACCAGAAGCAGAGAGAATTCTCTCTTGTTTGAACTCCTTTCATGAGGTTACTGTTGAGTGTTTGTACAGACCAAATTAAGTGCCTCATGGTTAAAGGTCAGGGCCAAAAGAAAAATACTATCAAAAGTCCTTTCATGAAGGAGTAGTGAATTCACAGCTATAAAAATGACTCCAGGAAACTGGTTCCTGGCCCAGGCTAGGTTTACCTTGCAACCATAGTTAATGGTCTTAGACCTGGCCAGAGCCTAGTCTGAATGGGAAAGTTGGACAATCAAGAAAGTAAGACTAGGCTGGGCGCGGTGGCTCAAGCCTGTAATCCCAGCACTTTGGGAGGCCGAGATGGGCAGATCACGAGGTCAGGAGATCGAGACCATCCTGGCTAACACAGTGAAACCCCGTCTCTACTAAAAAAATACAAAAAAAAAACTAGCTGGGCGAGGTGGCGGGCGCCTGTAGTCCCAGCTACTTGGGAGGCTGAGGCAGGAGAATGGCGTAAACCCGGGAGGCGGAGCTTGCAGTGAGCTGAGATCCGGCCACTGCACTCCAGCCTGGGCGACAGAGCGAGACTCCCTCTCAACAAAAAAAAAAAAAAAGAAAGTAAGACTGAGGGGCAGCATGTATCTATGTGCTGGCAGTTTATATATAACTTTTTATGTAACTAATAAATATCTTCAAATAAAACATGATTTGGAATTGAAACTAAGTAGCATAAGTGTAATGATAGTATTAATAAGGATGTATTCCTTTTTGTAGTAACTATTTTATTGAGCATTTATTATTTACTAGGGATTATACTAACTACATAGAATTTCTCTTATTTTATAATAATCATAATATAAAAACAGTAATATTATTGTCCCCGGAGTACAGTTAAGGAAACTGGGAAGTAGGGAGGTTAATTAAAGATCAGGCATGGGTTCCTTTCTTAGTATTCATCAAAGAAAGTGGTTATTTCTGATTTTAATACATTACAATATTTATGCTGTGTACAAGTGAAATTTGTCAGTGAGTGGATTTGTGTGCATTGTAATTTTGGTATCCACACATTGATGTTATTTGAAAGGATAAATGCAGACCACTGAACTTTTAAGAATACTTAATGTAAACAACCTCTTTTTCTTTTGTACGCAATAGTAAATATATTACAATGACTCTCCAAAATTACTTATTTTTGTGTGTGTGTAATGGAAGACATTTTATCTTTGAATTGCAAATAACAGTGTGTATCTGCTTCATGATATAGCTACAATAAAAGTTAAAGAGTAATCATTATGAGATATGAGACAAAATAGTAAATTAGTAATATTATAATTTTATGATGATAATGACTATGATAATGTCATTATTGCATTTATCTTCTAGAACTATTTTTATTCTCCAAACCCCCACCCTGGGGCTCTATCTTCCATAATTTTTGGTTATTTTTTTCTTTGTATTTTATAAGCAGTTTAACCTTTTAACCTTTCCTCATCTATCTTGTTGGTAGTTTGGTACTGCAGTGAATCATAATTGATATTCAAAAAACTGGCATAGTAGAGCCATATTTCTTACCACAATCTGGCCTTGTGTCTTTTCTCATCTCAGAGCTTATAGCAAGAGAGCATTCTACATATGAGGGGTTGAAAGTTTCCATACTGAAAATACCTACCGCTTGCCAGGAGGAAGAGCTGTCCTAGGCTGCCCATATTCAAACAGCTTGCTAGTAATGGTATACCAAATGTGTAAAAACATTAAAAGGTAGAATTAAGATCATTTTCTCTTAAAACCCTAGGCTCCCTTTTATTCTTTGCTAGTTGGAAATAAGCATTCATTGCTAGAAGCTGATTCTTAGATCTCAGGGATTTTATTGTTGACAAACAAAAACTTAGTTGTTTATCTCAGGGACTGGGAGGGTGGTAGATATCAGGGAATGGAATCTACATGTGCCCAGAACCTAATCCAAGCCATAAAGAAGCAAGAAAAATAATAGAGTGGTACGTTGACTCAGTAAAAAGGTATTTTGTGGGTCAAATCAGAGTCAAATAAAGCTTCGACATTTCAAAACTAGCTAGTTGGAGATATTTTTCACAAAAGGTCACTGGAGGCAAAGGCATTGAATTGTAAATATAATGTAAAGTAGGGATCACTTTATAATGTAAAGCACACCTAGAGTGAAATAAGCCTTATTAAGCCAGAATTCTGAAAGAGGTGCTGCTGTCCTACTTTTGCCAGTCTAGGGACACTTGATTATAATAATAAGATAATATTTACTAATTCTGTTAATGAAAGCAGACAATATGAAACGTTCTTTAAGATGTCAGAAAGCTATGTGGGGAATGACTGAGCGCATCCTCTAGAATAAAAACTGATTATAATGTACTCTGCATACCTACATACTATATTCTGCAATTTTATATGTAATAGATTCAGATATCAATTGCTGCTTCTCTTCACTAAAGAACAAGTGAAAGCCTTTTACAACTGTGGCTATGAGAGTAATTTTGGTCCAGTTGGATCTTATCCTATATGTGCTAAAGAGTTATTAGAGTTAACCATTGTGTTTTAACATGAGTCCTATAACACTTTTTTGTGAAATACTATTAAATTTATTAAGAGAAGCAGGAGACAGGAACATTATTGCTTGGTTACTTCACACCTAACATAATATGAGCTCCATATTCATAGAAAGATACTTCATTTTAGCTATGATACAGTTGAAATATTTAATATTTTTCCAAGACTGACACAGAATGCCAACTGTAACTTATAAGCAATTAATAGAAATACCAATTATAAACCAACTATGATCCAAAAATATAAAGAAGGGCATTAAATACTGCTAAAGGGTTCAATTCAACAAGAAGACCTGTTCTAAATATATATGCACCAAACACAGGAGGGCCCAGATTCATGAAACAAGTTTTTAGAGATCTACAAAGAGACTTAAATAATCACACACTAATAGTGGAAGACTTCAACACTTTGCTTGACATTACTGGACAAGTTACTGATGCAGAAAACTAACAAAGATATTCAGGACCTGAACTCAGCACTTGACCAAACGGACCTAATAGACACCTGCCGAACTCTCCACCCAAAAACAACAAAATATGCATTCTTGCCATCTGCACATGGCACATACTCTAAAATTGACCACACAGTCAGCCATAAGACAACTCAGCAAATTCAAAAATACCAAAATCATACTAGCCACATTCTTGGAACACAGTGCAGTGAAAATAGAAATCAATACTAAGAAGATTGCTCAAGACCATATAATTACATGGAAATTAAACAACCTGCTTCTGAATGACTTTTGCATAAACAATGAAATTAAGGTGGAAATAAAAAAATTCTTCGAAACTAATGAAAACAAAAGTACAGCATACCAGAATCTCTGGGACATAGCTAAAGCAGTGTTAAGAGGAAAGTTTATAGTACTAAATGCCCATATCAAAAAGTTAGAAAGATCCCAAATTATCAACCTAACATCACATGTAGAAGAATTAGGAAAACAAGAGCAAATCAATCCGAAAGCTAGTAGAAGACAAGAAACAATCAAAATCAAAGCTGAATTAAATGAAATTGAGACACACACAGAAAAAAAAAATCATACAAAAGATCTACAAATCTAGGAGTTGGTTCTTTGAAAGAATGAGATTGATAGGCTGCTAGCTAGACTAATAAAGAGAAAAGAAGATCCAAATAAATACAATCAGAAATGACAAAGGAGACGTTACAACCAACTCCACAGAAATACAAAAATCCCTCAGAGACTGCTGCAAACACCTCTCTGCACACAAACTAGAAAATCTACAAGAAATTGATAAATTCCCGGAAACATAGAACCTCCAAAGACTGAGTCAGGAAGAAATAGAATCTCTGAACAGACAATTAATGAGTTTTGAAATTGAATCAGTAATAAAAAGGCTACCAACCAGAAAAGGCCCAGGAGCAGACAGATTCACAGCCAAATTCTATCAGATGTGTAAAGAAGAGCTTACTATTCCTACTGAAACTATTCCAAAAAGTTAAGGAGGAGGAACTCCTCCCTAACTTATTGTATGAGGCCAGCATCATCCTGATAGCCAAACCTCGTAGAGACACACCAAAAACCAAAACTTCAGGCCAAAGTCATCGATGAACGTAGAATCAAAAATCCTTAACAAAATACTAGCAAACGGAATCCAACAGCACATTAAAAAGTTAATCCACTAAAATCAAGTAGGCTTTATTCCTGGGATGCAAGTTTGATTCAGCATATGCAGATTAATAAATACGATTCATCAAAGAAACAGAACTAAAACAGAAGCCACATGATCATCTCAGTAGATGCAGAAAAGGCTTTTGATAAATTCAACATCCCTGCATGTTAAAAACTCTCAACAAACTAGGCATTGAAGGGACATACCTCAAAAAAATAAGAACCATTAATGACGAACCCACAGCCAGCATCATACTGAGTGGGCAAAAGCTCGAAGTATTCCCTTTGAGAACCAGCAGGAGACAAGGTTGCCCTCTCTCACTCCTCCTTTTCAACATCGTATTGGAGGTCCTGACCCAAGCAATCAAGCAAGAGAAAGAAAGAGAAGACATTCAGATAGGAAAAGATGGAAAACTATCTGTTTGCAGACGACATGATTCTGTACCTAGAAAATCCCATGATCAGCGGGGTGTGGTGGCTCACGCCTGTAATCCCGGCACTTTGGGAGGCCGAGGTGGGCGGATCGTGAGGTCAGGAGATCGAGACCATCCTGGCTAACACGGTGAAACCCCGTCTCTACTAAAAATACAAAATATTAGCCGGGCGTGTTGGCGGGCGCCTGTAGTCCCAGCTACTCGGGAGGCTGAGGCAGGAGAATGGTGTGAACCCGGGAGGTGGAGCTTGCAGTGAGCCAAGATCCTACCATTGCACTCCAGCCTGGGCGACAAAGCAAGACTCCGTCTCAGAAAAAAAAGAAATGAAAATCCCATAGTCTTAGCCCCAAAACTCCTGTATTTTGTATCCTGAAACTTTGCTGAAGTCATTTGAATCTCTAGAATCTGGAGTTTCAGCAAAGTTTCAGGATACAAAGTCAATGTACAAAAATCAGTAGCATTTCTATGTACTAACAACGTTCAAGCTGAGAGCCAAATCAAGAACACAGTTCCATTCACATTAGACACAAAAAGAATAAAATACCTATGAATATAGCTAACCAGGGAAGTGAAAGATCTTTATAATGAGAATTACAAAACACTGCTAAAAGAAATCAGAGATGACACAAACAAATGGAAGAACATTCCATGCTCATGGATAGGAAGAATCAATATAATTAAAATGGCCATACTGCACAAAGTGATTTACAGATTCAGTGCCATTTCTATCAAACTACCAATGACATTTTAGTACATCTAATAACAGAATTAGAAGAAAAAAAAAATTATTTTAAAATTCATATGGAACCAAAAAGAGCCCAAATAGCCAAAGCAAAAAGAACAAAGCTGGAGCCTTCACATTACCCAACTTCAAACTATACTACAGGGGCACAGTAACCAAAACAGCATGGTATTGGTACAAAAACAGATACTTAGGAACAGAATAGAGAGCCCAGAAATAAAGCTGCACACCTACAACCACTCAGTCTTTAATGAAGTCAACAAAAGCAAGCAATGGGGAAAGGACTCCCTGTTCAATAAATGGTGCTGAAATAACTGTTTAAATATATGCAGAAAATTGAAACTGAACCCCTTCCTTAGAACATATACAAAGATCAACTAAAGATGGATTAAAGACTTAAATATAAAACCTCAAACTATAAAAACCCTGGAAGATAACCTAGGAAGTGTCATCCTTGACATAGGAATGGGCAAAGATTTCATGACGAAGACACCAAAAGCAATTGCAACAAAAAGAAAAATGGATAAATGGGACCTAATTAAATGAAAGAGGTTCTGCATAGCAAAAGAAACTATCAGGTGAGTAAACAGACAACCTACAGAATGCTAGAAAATATTTGCAAACTACACATCTGACAAAGGTCAATATCCAGAATCTATAAGGTAATTAAATAACAAGCCAAAAACAACCCTGTAAAAAGGTGGAAGAAGGACATGAACAGGCACTTTTTAAAAGAAGACATACATGCAACCAACAAGTACATGAAAATGTGCTCAACTTCACTAGACACTAGTTTGTACACAACAGTGTACAAATAGACAAAAATTATTTTGTCTATTTAAAAAATCTAATCTTTATATTAGACTTCTAATACATCTAAATTCTCTTTGAATTGATTTCCTAATTTACATTAAATAACGAGATCTACAGCTGAATCAATTCTTAGGGAAGCATCTGGCAAAGTTGCACTAGAACACTGTTGTCCTTTGTTTACAATGTTTAGACTAACCAATACAAATAACTCAGTGTAGAAAGTAATAGAATTGTAAAGAGATAGTCATAGAATTTGTATCTTGGCTTCTAGCCATAACATAGAGTATATATTAGTCTTTGTGAAATAGTGACATGGTAAGTTTGGTTCAGTTAATTTCATGTTTATATTACACTGTTTTATATGCTATATGTGTGTACACATACCTAGGGAGATAGAAATACCATTTGACCTACTACCCAGTGAGTATTTTGCCAGTGATTTAGCAGTGCCCACCAAAATTTAAATGACCCAGCATTTCATTTCTAGAAAACACTCTAGAGAATTATTATTACATATCTCAAAGATGTGTAGAAAAATATTTATCACTGCATTGTCTGTTAGTGTACTATAGTGGAGAATTGGAGACAACTTTAATGTCCAGTAATAATGGAAGTAGTAAATAAATTACTAGTATGGTGCAGTCACACACGTTTTCTTTCAAGCCCCCAAATTCAGTAAGCTTTTTCCTGCTTCAGAACCTTTGAACATGCTCTTCTCCTTCCCTTCTCCCTATCATACCCCTCTCTCTGCTCTTTCCATGGCTGACACGTAAAGGATCTCATCTTTAATGTCACCCCCTTGTAATTTAGAATTGGTCTAAAAGAGATGTAAAAAATAGGTTAATATTTAGAAATTGGTGAAGAATTTTAGAGAGGGTGGGAAGCTCAGAAATAATATGAGGTTCAGAGATGGAATGAGGCTTATGATACAATGAGGCTGGGGATGGGATGCGTGCTGAGACTGGGTGACCCTTGGGAATGGGGTATAAGATAGAAGGCTTGGTAGGGAATGTTAGACATACACTGAGACTTTCTGATGGGGGAGAAAGAAAGGGTAGAGGAGGTAAAAGATGGTATTATGAGGGGATATATCAGGCTCAGGGTAGCATGAATCTGTGGGATGCATTAAAACTCGGGGGTAATATGAGACTCTTCAGTGAGGAATGTTAGTGCTGCTATTAAAAAATACCTGAGACTGGATAATTTCTAAAGAACAGAAACTTATTTCTCACAGTTCTGGAGGTAAGAAGTCCACGATACAGGCACTAGTAGGTTCAGTATCTGGTGAGGGCCAGGAGGCTAGAAGTCCAAGATTAAGGCACCAGAAGGTTTGGTATCTGGTGAGGGCCAGGTGTCTGCTTCCAAGATGGCACTTCGAACTCTGCACACTGTACCCCCATGGAGGGGGTCAAAGGGGCCTAGCTAGTTAACTCCAGCCCTTTTATGAGGCACGAATCCAATCCATAAAGGTGGATCCCTCATGTCCTAATCACCTCCTAAAGGTCTCACTTCTTAACTACTTTTGCATTGGGGATTAAGTTTCAAAATGAATTTTGAAGGGGACAGGACACAGACATCAAACCATAGTAGGGAGCAAAGGATGGATTATAAAATGATAAATTCACACCCTCTGAAAAGCCTTCCCTGTCTGCTGTAATCTATAGTAGCTATCTCTTCTTCCATTGTCACCATGACCTAATTATTTTATTTATTGTCATGAAGTTTGAGATAATGTCTAACTTATTCAACACTGTATCCTTATCACTAGGACAGTACTGGGACACATAGCAAGTATTCAGTACATTTGTGGATGTCTTGACAGAGGAGTCTGTGGTATATTGTTGGTTGAAAATTCTAATTTTCAGGTTAGTGTCAATAGTATGATGTTTTGTTTTAAAATAAAATACTACATATATTTATCAATGTGTGTATATATTTGTGTGTGTGTATTTGAATTATATATATTTTACTGAACCCAGAAGAGGGTCTGAATATTTATCATGTTTGAGATATTTCTAAAATCTTTACATGGATTCTACAATTCTTACTATAGTCTTATAAGAAATACTATTATTTCCTTTTTAAAGAAGGGAGAACTGAGGCATACAGGTTAGTTAAGTTACTTGCCTGAGGTCACACAGCTTGTAAAGGCCAGAGCTGGTGTTAGCAACATGTGGCTATTTACATTTAAATTTAAATTGATCACAGTAATATGAAATTAGAAATCCAGTTCCTTATTCATACTAGCCATATTTTAAGTGTTCAGTAACTGCATTTGGTGCGTAGCTATCTTATTCGGGCAGGAGAGATAATTTAGCACATTTTCATCATTGCAGAAAGCCCTAGTATACATCTTGCTCTAGAGTCTGTTCTTACCCATTGTGTAACATTGCCGCCTTTCATTCCAAGCTGTGGACTAGCTCCCCCTGCAAAATGTGAGTAAAGGTAGACACTTTCAGATTTTACTCTATGCACTTCTTTTCTGTATTACTTATTTTCCTCCAATAAACAAGTACTGTTTTTGAAATTTTTAAAAGAATAGTCTTTCCTCAAAAACAGAGTAAGAAAGAACAGTGAAAACATTGATAAAGGATATCTGCTATTAATTTACTAATTGTAACCTGATAGAAACTCAAAGAGATGTTTCATTCCATTTACCAGAAAATTCTTTACTAGAATTTTCTTCTTGTAAAGGCATACTGTAGAGTTATGTACAGTCATACCACATAACGATGTTTTTTGGTCAATGATGGACCGTGTATATCATGGTGGTCCTATATGGTTATAATGGAGCTGAAAAATTCCTATGGCCTTTTCATCATAGGTCATAAGTGTCCTAAAATGTCGTAATTTGGTGCATTGTGTGTTTGTGGTGATGCTGGTATAAACAAACTTCCTGCAGTGCCAGTTGTATATAAATGTAGCACATACAATTATAGACAGTATATAATACTTGATAATGATAATAAATTACTGGTTTATGTATTTACTGGTTTATGTATTTACTGTACCATATTTTTATTGTTATTCTAGAGTGTGCACCTTCTGTGTATATTAAAAAAACAGTTAACTGTAAAATAGCCTCAGGCAGGTTCTTCAGGAGGTATTCCAGAAGAAGGCATTGTTGTCATAGGAGATGACAGCTCCATGCATGTTATTACCCTGAAGACCTTCCAGTGGGACAAGATACAGAGGTGGAAGCTGGTGATATTGATGATCTTGACACTGTGTAGGCCTAACCTAATATGTGTGTTTGTGTCGTAGTTTTTAACAAAAAAGGTTAACAAGTAAAGAAAAAAGAAAAAAATTTTAAATAGATAAAACCTTATAGAATAAGGATATAAAGAAAGAAAATATTTTTGTATAGCCATACAGTGCATCATTTTAAGCTGAGTCAATAAGTTAAAAGTTTATAAAGTAAAAAGGTTGCAGTAGATACATTGCCTAAGTATATAGTGTTTATAAAGTCTACAGTAGTGTATCATAATGCCCTAGGCCTTCACATTCAATTAACCACTCGTTGACTCAACCAGAGCAACTTCCAGTCCTGCAAGCTCCATTTATGTTAAGTGCCCTTTGCAGCTGTCCATTTTTTAATCATTTATGCCATATTTTAATGGTATCTTTTCTATGTTTAAATATATGTAGATACACAAATACTAAACATTTTGTTACAACTACCCATAGTATTCAGGTACAGTAACATGCTATACAGGTTTGTAGCCTAGAAACAATAGGCTATACTGTATAGCCTAGATGTGTAGTAGGCTATACCACCTAGATTTGTGGACGTACACTCTATGATGGTCACATGATGAAATTGCCTAGCAACACATTTCTCAGAACATATCCCCATCATTAAGAGACACATGACTGTAATGGGCAGAGATGTCTGATGATTCTTTCTGTGACTGAGTTTTCAGGGAAGGAGAATATCATCAGAAGAGAACCCTTTGCTTGTTTCTACCCACAGACTGTCCTTAGTCCCACTGCTAGTGTAATCTGTTTTTCCTGGCTAGCCTCAGAAAACAGTTCTTTAAACCATGTATTTCTTTGTTTATTTATTTGTTTACTTATAGGTTGGGATAGGAGGGAGAAACGTCTGGATAAAAAAACAGATTGCATGAGAACAAGAAGAAATTGACTAAGAAATTGCATGTTTTGAGTATTCTCTTGTATTTCCCAAACAGTAATTTGTATAGCCACTTCAAGATCAGCATCCAGTACTCCTTTTCCTATTAGCAAATACTGGCTTCTAGTAACTCAACTAAGTGTATAGATTGCAGAAGCATTTCTGAATCACTTTAGATTTCCATTCAGGTAAAGAAACAGTGATATGTAAGATGTTTATGTTTTAAAATTGTATATAATAAATAGAGATTGGGAGATTTATTAAAACTTATGTGATAAGGTCTTTGGCCAGTTCACAGAAACAAATTACCTTGAATTTCAGTTCAAATAAAATCATGGTTTAATTTTAATTTAATTTAAATTTATGAATTTAATGAAAACTTACTGAACCTTTACTGTGTGTGGATAACGTGGTAGGTGTGAAGTATGTGGAAATGAACAGTTCACACTTCCCGTTTGAAGACACTCAGTGTACTAAGTGTTATAGTACAATTTTATACAGGTGTAGAGGAAAAGGATTTAGGGTGGGGTGGGGGAAATTAGGAAAAGGGAATGGAGAAGATGATTCAAGAGCTGGACTTTGAAAACAAAAAGGAATTCCCTAGGCAGGTTTGTTTGGGTTAGCGGAATCTGCCTTAAGTAATTATAGCTAGAGTTTAATTATTTCAGTGCTTCCATCATTCACTTGACATATGCCACCCTCAAAGTTTGACCATTCAATTTCTTCTCTAGTCAGAAAATATCTCACTAGCACTGAGAGGGTTTTTTTCCCCCTTTATACTACTTTTTATATTTGACCTATTAAAAGCTGGACATTTTAGGCAACTCAGACCCACATCAGTCTACTTTTTATAAACTTTATATGTCCATATTTATACTGGCAATGATCTGAAGAGAGGAAATATAGGCACAGTATCATCAATATTCAAAAATTTAAGGCAAGTATATCTTTAAAATTTTTCTTTAAATGGTTATTATTTATATAACTGTTAGAGCTGACAGATGAATAACTTTTAAGAGTTGTATTATATATTTACTGAACTTAAAACAACTAGTAGAATATTTTCTATGTAATTAGTCCAAAAGCTCCAAAATCAGAAAATTAATAGAGGCAGAATTATTTTATGTCCCTCCTTATCTGTTGCCTAATGTAATCATTCACCATTTTGTATATTAATAAACTTTAGTGTAAGCTATTTTGTAACAGTTTCTCTTTAAGTTAGAATATAAGAATTAAAGAACATTTGTCCCTTGCTGACTCATACTTCTATCAAAGGTGCATGCTGTCAGGACCAATTAGTTATCATTTATACTTTTCTCTGTTGTTCTCATTGGTTAGATCTAGATTTGCCTTTAAGCTGTATATATGTTATTGATATTTTCTTTAAAGACTTAAGCTAGAGCCACATGATAAAATGAGTTGTGCTGTCCAGCAGATACATTTACAATATTCAGCTGTTTGTAGGTGATTTTTCTGGGCTATAATAAAATAAAACCTTAAAGCATCATATTAACTCTGCTGTTTATATGGGTGCTAATACACTTTGAATAAAACCCTCAATTACTAAGCATTTTTGAGTCCCAGTAAGACAGTCCCATGACATTAATGGTATCTTTATAACCTTTTTAACTTCTAGTTTCTCTGACAGAGCTCTACAGTAACAGCAATGGGTTTGCCCTTGGCAAGCAAAAACTCATTTTGAGAGGATAATAGGTATTTACTATTTAGATAGCTGGCAATAAAATTTCTCTGAATGAGATTTTCCTGAGAAACTATAAACTGATTAAATTACTTTCTTTTAGTGGACTGGAAAAGCGTGTAATAATAGTTTGTTGAAGCTTTGCATTCAACGTCTTGCTTTCATTTTTAGAGACACTGAAGCAGTCTGGTTTTGGTGAATTATGGGGGTTGGTAGAAATTACTCTCCATTATATAGCTTATTCTTAGTTTTTCTCCAAATTAAAAAAAAATTTAGAAGTGAATTCTGTAAGGTGAATAAAAAGTGATTAACAAGGATGTGCTCAGTAACATGTCTGTTCACTTCAAACTTTATTTTGGTCAGAAGTAAAATTTAGCAGTTTTATGCCTCAGGAGTTCTGTTTTTAGGAAGTACACCTCAACTGGGACATAAATGTGGAAAATCACTCTGCTTTTCAAATTGACACCTTTTAAAACTTACTTAAAATAAATGAAAATTAAGAAAATTTTCTTTGTTGCTTAAAAACTACAATGGAAGTTATTTTTACTAGCATTGATTATTAATAATGTGTTCCTATTTTATGAGTTATTTGACAAGAGACTTTTGTTTAATGATCACTAAATTTGGACCTTATAAAATTCAGCATAGCAATTCATTATATAAACTATAAGAAAGAAATTTCACACTAGTCTTGATAGAAAAGAAATACTTAAAATGTAACTCATTATTATAAAACTTGATTAAGGAGCTTCTCAAAATTCCACTTAATGTGAATTTTGTCAATAAATGTCAAGTGAGATAAATAATTTATATTTCTTTAAAATGTGAAGATATACATAAAATATATTTGATAATTCATACTGTAAACATTTTTCTTTAAAGACAAATCCATTATAGTCCTTGGGGATGACAGCTTGCAGAATATCTTTCAAGGCCATGAATTTTGCAGAGAAGTGCATCAAATTTAGTATTTTTATTGGCAGTCAGAATTTCATATTTGTTGCTATAATAAAATTGTGATTTAAATGGGACCTTGAGTATCTTGTCCTTACGTGAAGTACTTTGAATTTGAATATCACACTGATCCTAACTTAGAGCACATTCATTTTCTCTTGAGCCTTTGGCACTGATACATCCATTGCTGACATTGTTTTTCATTCCAGCAAATCTGTGCTGTTGGCACCAATAGGTACAAGGGACACTAGTCATGACAGTAAAGAAATGAAAAGAGAAACAATAATATTTATCTTCCCCTCTGAATGATCTAGTTCAGTCACTGCTACAAACTATAAAATACTTGATATTTAGCTTTTATTGGGTCAATTGTTTTGTCATCATGCTTTTTTCTCCCTCACTTCTCAGGGTTATAATAAATAAACATCACTGAAATATTGTGAAATAATGACTTGTCTAGTAAATTTACTGAAATTAGTTTTCAGCTTACCTGGGAAAAATTTAAATAGAAAATTGAGATTAAAGTAGAAACTCATCTTCTTTAATATACAATTCTACTTTAAATCTGATAATCCTGAAGCTATGGTGAAAGATTTACTGAAGTATAGCAAGGATATAAAGAATATGCACTTGCATTTTAGTTCATTGTTCTTCAATAGTACATGAATACAATTTGATTACATTTTTCAATTTGTTCCATTTGTCCTCCCTCAAACTGGGTAATGAATACTTACCTTAAAAAGTTTTCTTTTTCTTCAGTGTTTTAATGGCCACTTAGCAAAAATTTGGTGCTACTGTAATGGTTTTCAAGGAGTAAAGTCATTAAAGGAAAAAAACTCTGTGATTATTATTATACTCTAAATGACTAAACTTTAACAAAATGGAAAAAATATGAATGTGTTCTGTATAAAATGTCTGAACTTAAAGCTTATTCTGATAGAAAAAAAAATCGAGCTAGCAGTTTTTTTGCATAAAAAATTGATTGCTATATATACCTGCCCATCTTTTTAAGAATTATTAATCTTTAAGTCTCTATTATATTAAATCAGAAACTGAAAGTTGCTTGTTTGTTGGGACCTCCATTTTGCAGTGTAAATTAATGCAGTTATCATGTTTTGTCATTCAACAAAATGCACACAAATGTGAATTTTAATTAAATGTTATACTGCAATGATAAACTATATCTACATACAGTTTTACATTAATCTTCATGCACCCTTCTCCTCTAACATTGGTGCCTGTGTGAATTCTGTTAATTTTATGAACTGGTGAACATTTAATACATGAAATTCCTTATGGTATATAATGCAGTACTTCAGAACTAACAGAATGTTATTTTATAGCACTGTTCAAGGGTGCAAAATATTGTTTTTGGCATGCAGTTTCTCTATTAAACAGTTTTTACTTTGGATTTTTCTTTCTTTTAAAGAGATTTTCTATTTTAACATGAGGGAACTGGTGTCATGGGTAAGGCTTTTACATGGAAACAAAGTAGCAGATTGAAGTGGTTTCAGGGCTTTAATCCCTTGATAAATTAGCCAGCAGGCTAGCCTTTTCATAGATGAGCTAAACAACAGGTTGATGCCATTTGGGCATTAGCAATGAGAACCACCTGAGGGAATAGGGACTGAATAGGAAGAAATGTAGAATGGGAAGAAGGCATGGCTGTAAGCTTTTGCTAGGTCCAGTAACTAAAGTAATACCCATAAATGAATCATTGTATCTGGTATTTTAGGTTTTCCCTTGTATACTCTTAAATTTACATTATTTTAAAATTCTCAAAATTTACTTTAAAGATAGCATTACATTTTCTAATTAACATGATTCTGGAATTTTACATGAAAATTTGTGTCAATAAGCTTATAAATATTTCATTTTATAAATTTGTACATTCTTTTTGAAGAGAGATTTGAGGCTTTCAAATTTGTTTGCAGATTGTTATCCCTAATCAAACAGAAGAAGACATTTTGAAATCTGCAAGTATAGAATTAATAGGATTTCAAGCATTGAAATATTATTGTCTATTTGAAAACTATGAATATTGCTATTATTGTTTATAAGCTTATTATAAAATTATTTTCTTAAAATGTTTTCACAATTTTTTGAACTACTTGAGAAAAAAGAATTCTTTGCCATATTGTATTATATGTATTGGGCAATATATTTAAATAAACCATCAATAATGAGTAGTAACCAGCACAGTTAGCCACATTTAGTAGAAAAATTAGGAGTGTAACTTCATGTAAATTGAAAATAATTTATCTAATCTCTGCAAGAGCAAGTTTTAAAATTGTTCATTTTGCATGTTATTTAAAATTCTTAAGCTAATTGGTACCTTGATGTTGATAAATATTAGAATAATACATTAAGAAAATTGATATAGTACTAAAGTCATTAAAATAACCTGGTACCCTATGAAGCCCTCTCACTAGGCTTTTAATTTTTCATTTAGAAGGGGAGATTTTAAGGATCAATATGAAGATCTGTTGATAATATTATATTTAATTAGAGTAATCAAAAACCATGCTCAGAGCATGACACCTGCCAGGGAGAGCTTCAAAAAGAGAGTAAGCAGCATGCATTAGAATCGTCTCTTTTGCTTGTCCATGAGCACTAATCTAGCGGAAGTCCCAAATGGGGCAGCTAGTCAGCTATTTTATTGACTTTGATCTGGTTTGGGGGGCAGTTTATTTTCCCATAATGCCATTGATCAATGATTTCCTTTCAGCAGTGATGTAATTAAAGGGCTTTAGTCGGCTTCTGCTGTGTTGCCTTGAAATTTATTATTCTGGAGATTTAAAGAAGATCGATAGGGTGCAGTGGCCCGGTGTTTAGACCCGAGTAGGAGGACCCTACTGAGAGTATAAGGCATGCAGAAAACAAGGCTTCAGGACACAGACAAGATGTTTACCTGGGACCTTGAACTGACCTCTTCACAACAGACCCTGCATAACCAGTAGCATTTTAGGACCTATTTTTATCACAGACGCAAAACTACTTTGTCCTCTTTATTATTGATCCTTACAGTTTGTTTTAAAGCAATTGAAATCAAATAGTCGTGTTGTAAAAGTAAGAATTAAAATTTAAACATATTTGCCAGAAACACAGACTCCAAATGCCTTCATCTTAAAATGAGACTAAAATATGACTAAGTTGAGGAACGTGGATGTCTTTAAAGACTCAGTAAAATCCATTAAAAACATCATTAATTTGCCTTTTAAAAAATTAATCTTAGTGATTAGTTTTATTTTATAACTAATTTAAACACACATTGCTTATTTTTATATGAGTAGAAATCTACATCCAATGACAAGAATTCCTAAGTGATCAAAAGACCATATTTGGCTAATAGACTCATAGAACCTACCACTAAATAAAAACTAAGATTTGCCTCACAACTTATGTTATTTGGTAGATTAGTAAAATAAATTCAGTGATTCTTTGTAATACGTAAACTGTGCATCCTGGGATTCTTATTTGGTTTAATGAAGTCAAAATAAATTGAAAATAAAGGAGACAGATTTAAATTCCAAACTACCATTTTCTGTGTTGCTTCTTTAATAATAGTTCTTTTTTTTTTAAATAGCAAACATAAAAACACCTCATCAAGAAGTGCATTTGAAAATCCTGAGTACTTCTTTTATAGAATCTAAACTTTTATTTGCATATTTTAGATTTTAAGAAATTCTAAAGTAATTCTTTTCTACTTTGTTTAACACAGCATCTTCCAGTCTTACTTACACCAGATCACAGAATTCGTGGGGACCCAGTCTGAGAAATACAAGGATTAATGGAAAGAACCCGGACAGACAAGAGATAGCTGTTCTGAATTCTAATCCTGGCTTTGCCTTTCATGGCTTGTATGATTTTTACAAGTTAGATAATCTCTCTGGGTCTTAGCTTTTTTATCTGTGAAATGAGGAGATTGTGTAAGAGAGGCTGGGGTTCGTCAGGGAATGATACAGAGTATCCCAAGGAGCTTTTTCAAAATAGGCATTCCACCAGACACTCTTCCCCATACTGGGATTGGCTGTAGATACACCTTTATCATCTGGTTCATTGAGCCATTATTAAAACTTATTTTCTCAACCTTCTAACTGATGTATTTAACTGTCGTTTTTAGAGAGTTTTAGTCACCAGAGACGTGGAAAATAGAGCAGTTGTACTTAGAAGTCAAAGAGTAAACATAAGCATGATTTATTACTGCTAAATTTAGTCAACACTGGCATATTGAGCCTCCTGATAAAGGTAACAGGCCATCTAGCCAGATAACAGAAATGGTAATGCAGACATAGTCTGATAATTTGCTATCTTGAAAAACACTAACTTATGAACATTACTAAAACCTCACATTATAGCTAAGGAATAAGGAAAGGCAAACAGGCATCGCAGAAAAAAAATGAGCAAATTATAGATTTTGTTTACATTTTATCTCCAGTAATCATTTAGAGTGAATTAAGACCTCTTAGCTTCTTTGAAAAATCACTGATGACTTAGTAAAAAATATGTCCTATGCAGGGACATGGCTGCACCTGGAGGCCATTATCCTTAGCAAACTAACACAGGAACAGAAAACCAAATATTGCATGTTTTCACTTATAAGTGGGAGCTAGGCCAGGTGTGGTGGCTCATGCCTGTAATCCTGACACTTTGGGAGACCGAGGCAGGGGGAGCACTTGAGGCCAGGAGTTCAAGACCAACCTGGCCAACACAGTGAGACCCCCGTCTCTACTAAAAATATAAAAATTAGCTGGACATGGTGGCTCATGCTTGTAATCCCAGCTACTTGGGAGGCTGAGGCAGGAGAATTGCTTGAACCCAGGAGGCAGAGATTGCAGTGAGCTGAGATCATGCTACTGCACTCCAGCCTGGGCAACAAGGCAAGACTCCATCTCAATAATAATAATAATAATAATAAATAAAGTAAGAGGGAGCTAAATGATGAGAACACACAGACACGTAGAGGGGAACAACAACACACCCTGGGGCCTATTGGAAGGTGCAGGGTGAGAGGAGGGATAGGATCAGGAACAATAACTAATGGATACTAGGCTTAGTACCTGGGTGATGAAATAATCTATACAATAAACCCCCAGGACACAAGTTTGCTGATGTAACAAACCTACATATGTACCCTAAACTTAAAAGTTAAAAAAGTGCTGCATTTGAATTCACCAAATACAAGGTGAAAGCAACTAGAGGGATATAAAGAGTCCAGCAACTCACAAATGTAGGTATACACAAAACATGTTAGAGGAGCAGTTGAACGGAGAGGAGCATATGTTTTGTTATATTTGTTGTTGCTTGATTTTATTAAATCTATTTATTTTCTTTATTTGCTTTATTTTTCTTTATCACATTCACCGCTCCCTAACATTGTATTTTATGTCTGATTAGTGGGTTAGCATCAGGCTTTCCTACTAGAAAGTAAGCTCCATAAAAGCAGGAATTTTGCCTGTTTGTTCAGTAACATGTCCCCCATCCTAGAAGACTGACTGGCACATGGTAGGTGCTCATTAAACTTACAGTCTCTTGAGAGCTATTGCCTGTTATCACCAAAGAGAGTATTGTGATATGAACTGTGCTTTAGGATGATAACTTTGTTGGGGTCAGAAGGTTAATGATGAGTTGTGCTGTGAATGAGTCGATGAAAGCAAAAATTAGGAAAAAAAAAAAAACCTTATAATAATAAAAGAGGGCAAATGAAAATCTGTAAATTGGATCCTATTAATCTCCTGCACTGAACCCTTCAATGGCTTCCATCTGCCCATAGGATACAATTTCAGGATTCTTTTATTTTAGTAATAGAGAATGATTTATCTGTTCAATTGTCATTTGATATAAGTGATAGCATTTAGAACACAATTCTAGGAAACATTTGTGAAAGGATATAGGAAAGTTTTACAGTCAATCTCATATATTTAAACAAAATCACAGTGAAGTGGATTCTTAACAGAATTGTAATAGAGTTACTATTTTTTTAAAAAGCGAGCAATTTTCTTTGTTCATTTGTTTATTCATTCAGCAATTTGTTGTTACCTACTAGAATTCTTAATATAGCTATAAGCTTCCATGGTTTGCTCATATCTACTTCTCCAGTCTCATCCTGGACCATTCTAACCCATTGGTTTGCTTTTTTAGTTCCTTGGTTTGTACCTGTTTTTCCATCTGCCTGAAATACTTACCTCTTCCCTCTCTCCCAGATTAATTTAGGCTTATTATTAAAGTTTCAGCTTAAACTTTATATCTCAGTGAAACATGCCTGACACCTAACACTAGATTATAACAGCTTCTCTCAAAGCATCACAAACTTAACTTTCATAGTAATCAACAAACTTTTTGATTTAAAATGGTTTTCATGATTCATGTTTCTCAAGACTTTTATGCTAAAAAAAAAAATAAGACTTTTATGGTCAGACCATATCTCTTTTCTATACCATGTCTTCAACACCTAGCATAGTTCCTAGCATATAGAAGGTGCTCAAAAAGTATCTAGCTATCTAAGTATCTCTATCATCTATCTTTGTAAAAATTTTTCAACTCTTTTGTAATTTCAGCTATTCAGCATTTATAATTGCCCTTAGGATTTTTTTCTGATGCTTTGTAGTATGAACTGTAACTCATAAAATAGGTAAATATATAGTTCACCAAATTATTATAAAGCAATATTATAATAGATTATATAATATTATAAAGCAATTATTGTAAATCAGTACTTGGTGTTACACCATCCAGATCAACAAACAACTTTGCCAGCACCTCAGAAGCCCCCACCTTCTGACAGTTCCTGTTAGAACTATCACCTTCTCTTTTATTATGCTGAGTGCTTTCTTGCTTTTCTTTGTAGTTTCACTGTGATTCGTTAAGTACTACAGTTAAGTTTTGCCTGTTTAGAATGGGAATCACACAATATGTATTCTTTGGGTGTTCTTTTTCTAAGTGTTGTTCTTAAGATTCATCTATGTACATGTAGCTGCAGCATGTTCATTTTGTGCTGTATAATATTTCATTTTATGAACGTATTACAAACTTTTTTTAACCTCTCTGCTGTTGATGGGCTTTGGAGTTGTTGTCAGTTTGATGCTAATATGAGTAAGGCTGCTTTGAACATTCTTGAAAATGTCTATGTCCTGGCACAGATTGATCTTCTGTATACTCTATACCTAAAAGTGGGATTGCTGTGTTGTAGAGTATGTATAATTTTAAATTTACTAGTCAATGTCAAATTTTTCCAAAGTGGATATACGAATTAATTTTTTTCAATAGCATGTAAGTTCCCATTGCTCTGCTTTCTCACCAATACTTAATATTTCTAGACTTTTTTATGTTAGCCAAATTTAAATCATTTTACTTTCTCTTTTTTTTTTTCCAAGACAAAGTCTCACAATGTTACCCAGGCTGGAGTGCAGTGGTGCCATCATAGTTCATTGCAGCCTTGAACTGCTGAGCTCAAGCAGTCCTCCCACCTCAGCCTCCAGAGACACTGGGATTACAGGCACACAACACCACACCTGGCAGCATTTTAATTTATATATCTCCAGTTACCAAAATGGTTTACCAGCTTTTCATGTTTATTAGCCATTTGGATTTTTTATTTTATGAAGTATCTACTTGAGTGTTTAGGCCATTTTACTGTTTGTTTGTTTGTTTTTTTTTTCTTATTGACTTGAAGGAACTATTGGTATTTCCAGAATATGAGTCATTTAATTACAATTAATAAATATTTATGAATAACTGAACATAGCTCTTCCCAACCTACTTACCTTTTTCTCATTCACCAGAGTTTCAGGATATATATTTAAGATACAGAGAATTATCAGTGTTCTTTCTGCTTTCAGTTGTAAGCCATTGACATCTTCGTTATCTGCCATTTTTATCCTAAAGATAAAGATGATACCTAAAGAAAATCTCTTTCATGTTTATAAGAAAAAATACTTCATTTCCAATTCACCTAAAGACATTAGAACGGGATTTGTTTTTTTCTTTTTTTATTTTTCTATCTTCAGTGCTTAAGAGTAGTAGCTCATAAAATACTTTAGATGTTTGGTGAAAAGAAATGAGAGAGAAGGAGAAAAACAGAGAAAGAAGAATAAGAGCCATAATATATGTGATTTGAATGTATTTGATTCTTATCTGATAATTCTTGGTATTGTTTGGTGTAACTGTGATGGACTCCACTACAATCATAAAAATGGTTTAAATGATTAAGAGAAGAGTTTGATTCCTTTTCTTGGCTAAATTTTGCCTATGCTTTAAGATTCACTTCAAGTGTCACCTTCTTTTGGGAATCATTATCTTCCATCAGACTGTGTTAGACCTATATATTTTCTATACATATTAAGTGTTCTTTTATATTTGTTTATGTTATGGTTTATGTTAATGTTAATGAGCATAGAGGGTCATTCACCTCTCTCATTAACATTAAGTAAGTCAATACATGGTAAGCACTTCACTACCATAAATCATCTTCTTAAAGGGTTAAGATAAAAATTTAGTAATCAGCCTGAGGGCAGTGGCTCATGCTTTTAACCCCGTCATGGAGAGGCAGAGGCAGGAGGATTGCTTGAAGCCAGGAGTTCAATACCAGTCTGGACAACAAAGGAAAACCCCATCTCTACAAAAACTTTAAAAAATTTTCCTCTGATCTTGTTTATTTCTTGTCTCCTCCTAGCTTTGGGGTTTGTTTGCTCTATACCATGCTCAGGGATAGGAAAAAGCAGTATTGTGAAAATGGCCATACTGCCCAAAGTAATTTATAGATTCAATGGTATTCCCATTAAACTACCATTGACATTCCTCACAGAATTAGAAAAAAACTACTTTAAAATTCATGTGGAACCAAAAAAGAGCCTGCACTGCCAAGACTATCCTAAGCAAAAAGAACAAAGCTGTAGGAATCACGCTGCCTGAGTTCAAACTATACTACAAGGCTGCAGCAGCCAAAACAGCTTGGTACTGGTACAAATACAGACACATAGACCAATGGAACAGTATAGAGATCTCAGAAATAAGACCACATCTGCAACCATCTGATCTTCAACACACCTGACAAAAAACAAGCAATGGGGAAAGGACTTCTTATTCAATAATGGTGCTGGAAAAACTGGCTAGCCATGTGCAGAAAATTGAAACCGAACCCCTTCCTTACACCTTATACAAAAATTAACTCAAGATGGATTGAAGACTTAAATGTAAAACCCCTAATTATAAAAACCCTAGAAGAGAATCTAGGCAATACCATTCAAGACATAGGCATGGGCAAAGATTTTATTATGAAAATGTCAAAAGCAATTTCAACAAAAGCAAAAATTGACAAATGGGATCTAATGAAACTAAAGAGCTTCTGCACAGCAAAAGAAACTATCATCAGAGTCAGCAGACAACCTATAGAATGGGAGAAAATTTTGGCAATCTATCCATCTGACAGAACTCTAATATCCAGAATCTACAAGGAACATAAACAAAATTACAAGAAAAAAAAACCATTAAAAAGTGGGCAAAGGACATGAACAGACACTTCTCAAAAGAAGACATTTATGTGGCCAAGAAACATGAAGAAAACCTCAACATCACTGATCGTTAGAGAAATGCAAATCAAAACCACAGTGAGATACCATCTCATGCCAGTCAGAATGGCAGTTATTAAAATGTCAAGAAACAACAGGTGCGGGTGAGGTTGTGAAGAAATAGGAACACTTTTATACTGTTGGTGGGAATGTAAATTAGTTCAACCATTGTGGAAGTCAGTGTGGAGATTTCCTCCAAGACCTAGATCCAGAAATAACATTTGACCCAGCAATTCCATTACTGGGATTATACCCAAAGGAATTACTGGGTATACACTGGGTATATACCCAAAGGAATATAAATTACTAGGTACATACCCAAAGGAATATAAATTATTCTGTTATAAAGATACATGCACATTTATGTTCATTGCAGCACTATTCACTATAGCAAAGACATGGAATCAACTCAAATGCCCATCAATGATAGACTGGATAAAGAAAATGCAGTACATATACATCATGGAATACTATGCAGTCATAAAAACGAATGAGATCATGCCCTTTACAGGGACATGGATGGAGCTGGAAGCCATTATCCTCAGCAGACTAACACAGGAACAGAAAACCAAACACCATATGTTCTCACTAATAAGTGAGAGCTGAACAATGAGAACACACAGACACAGGGAGGGGAACAACACACACTGGGGCCTGTCACGGGGCAGGGAGAAGGGAGAACCTCAGGATAAACAACTAATGCATGTGGGGCTTTATACCTAGGTTATGGGTTGATAGGTGCAGCAAACCCACTGTTACCTATGTAACAAACCTGCACATCCTGCACCTGTATTCCAGAACTTAGAATTAAATTATTATTTTTTTAAAGCCAGGCCTAGTGGCACGTGCCTGTATTCCCAGCTATTCAGGAGGCTTAGGCGAGATGATCACGTAAGCCCAGGAGCTGGATATTGCAATGAGCTATGATCATGCCACTGCATTCCAACCTGGGTGACAAGACTGTGTTTCTTAGGAAAAAAAAAAAAGTTTGGTAATTATCCATTATTAACCTGGAAGGTTAATTACATAGAAACACTCTTGCAATTAATTCTTACATTTAATTTCTTTCTGATTTTCAAGAAAAAAAAAACAATCTTTTAAATTTAGGCTTTCTTGAATTTGATTGTTTTCAACAAAAAAAGTTATAGATTTTAAGTGTTTGTCATTTTCTTGTAAGCAAATCCCTTCTGTAAGTGTTATTAACTTTGATCTTTATTAGATGAAATTAAATGAGAGTTTGTTCAGGTTTAACGCTTCGAGGACTACAAATGGATCTTCTAAAATTCCCACAATCTTTTGGGTGTCCTTCATGATTTCATTGTTAGTTAAAAATATCCTCCATAGTTCCTGTGTATGTGCCAGGGCAAGTGGTGAATGTTTCTCATCATTTTTGCTTGAAAGTGGTGTGAGATAGGAAAGCAGGAAATACAACTTTCTCCCTTTTCTTTTGATTTATACCTGTATGATCTACTTGTATCCAGAAGGATGGGGTTTGAGAAATTATCAAGCATTAATTTTGTTTCATTCAGTTATATAGCCTTTTTTTTTTTTTTTTGGTGAGGAAATGATCCAGCTTTAAAGATTCTACTTTGCATTTGAAAACTATTGTTTTTTATAGAATGTGAAGAATACTTTTCCAGTCATTTGTACTGTTACTGTTTGCCTTTTACAGAATGTAATAGGTTTTGTTTAGGGCTCTGGAGTCAGACTGCCTGGATTAGCTTTGGCTCCATTATTTACTACTGAGTGACTTAATTACTCAAGTTCTCTGTGCTTCAGTTTCCTCAGTGGTAAAAGCAGGGTATTAATATTGAACATTAAGTAAGTCAATATATGGTAAGCACCTAGAATAATATAGAATAATTCAGTAAATATTGACTTTCAGTTTTTAAATAATTCTTGTTAATTAATAGTGCTATGTGAGTCAATTGAATGAGAATTTACTATAGAACAAAAACTATTGGTTGTTAATTTCAGACAGATATAATAATTTTACATGTTTCCTTCTGGGATAAGATGATGAGCCTGGCAAGACTAATATTTTATGTTATATTAAAATAAATTATTGTTATAATTGGCTCACGGAGGTACTTATTAATAGCAGTATTTTCCTTTAAGATATGTAATTTGAACAGATTTGCGTTGATTATTCCTAGGTTGTTTTTGCTTTATTTTATTAGCCCTTTATTTTAAAGTTTCATGGAATTTCAGCTGTGATAATATCTAGACTTATCTTTTTTTGTGTTGTATTCTAAGTGTTCAGAATATGTGGCTACATATTTTATTCTGAAGATCAGAGGGTATAACACATACTTGATACCTATCTTATTTGTACTCTCAAATGTAATGCTTTCTTTGTCATTTTATATCTTGAATTACCACCATATTGATATTTTATATAAATCGATTTCCTTTATTTACTTTTTAGAGTCCTTTTTTTGGTCTTTCTCTTTTGCTATCTTTCTTTGTGCCTTTCTCGATCATTTTTGGTAATTTCAATTTGTGTCAGTTTGAAAATATCTCCCCAAAATTCTTTGACACTTCTACCACTGAGAACTGGATCTGTGTCCCCTTCCTTTGAATCTGGTTTTGTGACTACTTGACCATTAGAATACAGTAAAATGATCTGTACCAGTTTCTAGGTCCAGGCCTTAAGAAACTGGCAGCTTCCACTTCTTGTCTCTTGGTCCACTTGCTCCTAGAATCTAGCCTCTATGCTATGAGGAAGCCAAACAGCCTCATGGAGAAACCACGTATAAGTGTTTTAGCTGACAGCTCCACTGAATCCCTAACTGACAGCCAACAGCAACCATCCGGCACATCAATGAGCAAGGCTTCAGAGGAATCTAGTCCCCAGCCTTCAAGTCAGCCTCAGCCTTTGTGTTGCCCCAGTTGATGCTAGATGGCACAGAGGCAAGCTTCCCTGGCCAGCCTCTGCCCAAATGCAAATTTATAAGCAAACTTAATAATTGTGGTTGTTTTAAGCATAAGTTTGGGTTGGTATATTCCAAAGCAAAGATAACTGATAATATTGTACTGCTCTTTTTTCTTCCTAGTAACAGTTTTAAGGAAGTAAATATTGTTGGAAGTAATTCTCAGATCTTACTTTTAAAGCCAATTAGTATTTTCTGCATGGGAATAACACTTTAGAACATATCAGAAGATTTTTTTTAAGGTGAATGATAATACATATTAATAAAACAGAAGAATTGCATCACTTCTCTTTGAATTCATATATATTTCTTGTAATTTTCACTGACTATAATAACTGCAGCTGAATATTATCATCATTGTTACTATTGTCTTATTTTATATAGAGCAGGATGGTAAATAGGAAGCATTGCTCCCCACTCTTTTAGGTAGGCTGCATCTATAACATATCACTAGTTGAACAGTGTACTTTTTCCTGCTGAGTAGATGTAACTTCAGAATTCTCAACACGGAACTTTATGCCATTATTACCAGTGCAGTTGGAATAGATATCTGAGACCTCTAGTTTATCAAAACTTTTACATATAATATCAACATAGGTATAATCCTCTTCCAACTCCTAAAGCTACCTTAATGCTATCATCAATCTGCTTTTCTGACCGCATTTTATTTATGTTAGAGAAATCTCTGCTTCATATGCAAATTGTTTTCCTTTTTTCTTCCTTTTCTCTCCTGTAGCTTTTACATAGAAATCAGAAGTTTCCTACCTCTGTGGAAAAAAATCACACTGAGATTTCTCTAAGGAGGCAATATAGTAAAGTGGGAAAAGCCATTACAATTTTCTGAAAAACGATTTTCACTATGGAAAAAAAGATGAGATATAAATACATGAGTGATTAGATCATTTGCAAATTTTATAGTGCATCTGAATGATTGGGTAGAGGAACTTAAATTAGCTGATTGCACACTGTATGCCAGGGTGCTGTATGTTTAACACTTTAATTCATTTGATTATCGGAACATACCTATAGGGAGAATATTACTATCGAAATTTTTATATAGATTTATTAGTCATTTGTTCTTAATTTTTTGTTAATATATATTCCTATGTATTATTTTATCCTATATATTATTTGAAGGATTCTATAGCAAAGTAACAAAATGGTGATACGTGACTTATTAAAAAATCAGAAAAAAGGAAAAATATACATTAGAGTAATTAGTCAAGAAAGGAGAAAAACAAAACAAAATTCACATATCAGAAGAGCATATTAAATTGCTTTTACTTTTTTTGGGTTTCCTGACAATCCAAGCCCAAAGATGATTGTCAAAGAGAACTACAAGTTTTGCAGAATAGGTTTTCCTGGAAGGGAATCACATGAGGCTTCATATATATGATTTTCTTAATAAGTAAAAAGTGGTAAACACACAAATGTTATCTTTTGTGGTTACTATCTTTTTATCATCGTGATCATTATCATCACTATGTGATATAGTATATAATATCCTCAAGATCATAATTGCAAGAAATGCAATCACATATGTCACACACCTCTTACTTTTATTGTCCATCAATAAAAGCCAAGGATATGACCATTAAAAGCAACATAATAAAGAAAAGTCTGTTCAGAAAATATGCTCCAAAGAGATAGCACTCTCATGGGTCTGCTTGAATCTAATTAAAACCTGTTCTTTCTGGAGAAACAGAGAGAATACTTGTTTTTACAATAATACTTATTTATATGGACATTCTCCCAGCCAGGCTCTTTTAGTCATTGAGTCATTTCAGTCTTATATACTCTTAGAAGCCTGAAGTGCAGATTGATACTCTACATGATTGATTCAGGGGTGGGTTTTTAAACTTTAGAGATCACATAACAGGTAATAAGTTGACATTCTTTTGTGGACGTTGAGGAGCCTAATGAGGTTCCCTCCTAGATAGCTAGTCCTTTACCTCCACAGAAAAGTAGGCTAAGAAGGGATATACCAGAATTTTTCTCAAGAATCATTGCTGCACCTGCCTCAGGACAAGAACACTTAAGTAAAACAAGTCCTAAAATTTTACAGCCTTGAGCAGAGCAGAATTTTTCACATCATTTTATACTTCATCTTACTAATTACTCGCTTTAGTGCTAGAAAATTCTTGGTAGTGTTGCTGTCAAGGTGAAGTTTGGGGAAAGTAGCTTCCCAGAGAAGTGACCAAGATTAATCTGTTCATTTGGTTAAAAAATTGAGATTAAAGCATTGAGTGATACTTTTTTGTCATGAAAAGTATTCAACGCCTCTGTTCACTTTTAAATTCTGATCTCACCAACCAGTTTATTGTAATTAATTCCATTCACATGCCTTTACCTGGATGGATTCAAAATATGGTTTATTATAAGTACCTCCCAATGGAATTAGCTTTAGTCACATTATTTAGTCACATGAGTGTTATTACAAGTATTTTAAATTATGTCAATTATATTTCTGCCAAATTTTAGCAATTGTTAGAGTGTAAGTATAATCAATATAAATATAGGAATGTGCGAAATACTTCAAATGTAGATCTTTTACAAATCTTTTACAAAGATTTCTCATGAATTTAGTGTGAGATACAAGCCTCTTCCTGAGTAGTACTTATGGCTGTGACCTCGGGCATCTTTTTTTCTCCATCAGATGGCAAAACTGATGCTCTAACTCTCAGATATGGTCATAGCATCCACAAATAGAGTGACCATTTGTGGAGATAACTGAAGCAAATAATTGTCGTCATTGTCATAGGTGACAATTTATTTGCAACTAGAAACATGAGTTCTGTTTTTGTTCATTTAGAGAGTGCCCTGAGTTGTAATGCTGATCCAAGTTGAGTAATCTAAGCAGATCACTTAACCTAATGACAATAAAGTTCATAGAAGTTATTTTCAAACTCTAAAATCATGTGATTGATGATTTTTATTTTATTAAAGATTTGAAGCAATTACACTTGCTGTTTGGATGTGTACATGCCTCATACTTAGGTAGAACAGGTTTATGTGCCCTACTTTCATGCCAGCTTTATAGATTTGCACACATAACACTATAGTACCTATCCCCTCACAGGATAGACTTTTTTATTCTAAAAACTCAGAGATATAGAGCATACATGTAATAGACACTTTAAATCTAGCAAAAAAAACAAAAAACAAAAAACAAAAAAACAAGAGGCTAATGCAACACACTTAAAGTACAGCACTTGATATTAACGGGAGTCTTCCTGTAACTTTTCTTGCATTAACAGTCCTTTGAAATAGGTCAAAGTTATTCACTAACTGAAGCACATAATTTTGTTCATTCTCTGCCTCCCTCCACTCCTCCCTCTGTCCCTCACAGCTCTATCACCCCCACTTCCTCCTTTTACCCTCCTCATAGGCAAGATCACAAAAGCCTCATGATACAAAAAAGTTTGAAGACTACCTGCATTGCTTAACCTGTGTGGTGTCACATTTTGGCATGTGTGCTCACAGCTGTAGCACACACTCAGTCACAAATTACCTCAACAAGTGTTATCTGCTATTTACCAGGCATTGTACTGGGGATAGGTAAGCAAAATAAACCTGAACTCTGCCCTCCAATTAGAGGGTTAAGTGTGGCACTCTTAATGAATAAGGAAACAAATTTGGGTGAAAGTAGTAAAGCTCATGAAAAGATTTACAGTGGCTTGCCTTGAAACACAGTAAATTAGCCAAACAGAATCTAAGTCAGAACCCTACAACAGTTTGGTAGCCTAAGGAACTATGATCTCTGATTAGCAATGTGAGAAGATTACTATTCTGAGAGATAATAGGTCTTGGTTCCTGGACCGGTTCTGCCACTAATTAGCAGTGTCACTTTGAAGAAGTCACTTAACCTGTCTGGGTTTCAGATTTTCTCATCTGTAAAAATGAGAGAAATCAACTAGCTGGTCTCTAGGATCCTTTTTATATCATGAGAGTTTATGACTCTCTAAATGTACAAAACCAATATAAATGAAATTCCTAATTTTTTAAAAAATACAAAATATACAAATTCATAGGTTTTTATGTATATATAATTATTATAAAGTACAATGGAAATGTCATTCAAAATAACAAAAATATAAAATAGTTAAACTTTATCGGTGGTTTAAAATATTTATTGAGCACTTTCTATATGAAAACAACTCTGTTAGATGCTAGGAGACAGACAGTCAAGGGTGCCTGCCCTCATGGAATGTACATTCTGGTGGAGAAAGCAAACAGGAAATGGTTATTTGTTAACTAAGAACGTAATAATAATTGTGATATGTGCAATGAAGCAAAAGGGTCAAGTAATGAGAGCATATAACAGACAAGGCTAAATATTCATTCTTTTTCTTTTGTTCAACAATTTAAGTCCATTTTGCCTGGGAGTGAAGGGGTTTTCCCAAGATGTGAGACTTTCAGTGTTGAAATCAGGGAAGTCCCAGGCAAGCTGAGACAAGTTAGTCATACTGGAACCTTGGTACATTTTCAAAACAAAGAAGATCAGTATGGATTGACTCATAAGGAGTAAGATGATTGAGAATGGTCTGGATGGAGCTGTTAAGAAGATAGGCAAGGAACAGGTGATTCGTGCCCTCATAAGCCATGTTAATTTTGAGGTTTTGCTTTTTATCCTAAGTCAAAAACGATTGTAGGTTGTGGCATGATTAGAATTCGTTCTTTGAGATCCATCTATCTAAGAAGAATAGATTTGATGGTGATGGTAAATGTTATGGTAGTGGTAATGAGGTTATCACAAAACTAGTTTTAGGAAAACCAGTAAGATCATTGCAGTAATTAAAGTGGAAGATTTTGATGGACTAGGGTAGAGGTAGTAAAGATAAGTGGACTGTGAAAATATTTGATATGTTAGATGTAGAATGGATAAAATTCAGGATTAATGGTTGTGAGAAGGTGAAATGATATAAACAGAAAAAATGATATAAACAGAAAAATTGGCACCGAGAGAATTTGAAATAATAGAATATTCTTAATGAAACTATAAAATAAATATGTTAATATGTTTCAAGGGATAAAAGAAGAAATAGAAACCATCATGTACAAACACATTAGGATGAAAAATGCTTAGACATGCTATTGGTCCTGAATTTTAAAATTTCCTTGGCTGCCCACAGACCTTACCATCATAAACCGCAAACAGCAGAGTTAATAGGTCATTTTGTAAATTTTTCTTAGAAAAATTCATAGGTAAATAACTTTGAAAACAACTGAGCTTTTGCTGTGTGGTTCAGACGTTATTAAATGTTATTCATCCCTATCCATTCCTACCCTCAGAATAGAAGTTTTTTTGATGATGCATATGTTTGGTTTTCATCAGAAATTGATTTTATTTGACATATGTAAACTAAGTCTGGAGAAGTTTCAGTTTTTCAATAAATAAAAGTTTAATTTAAAAAAATTCATATTGAATAGCAAATTGCCAAGTTTAATCAAGACAACTTTGAAGGAGAAGAAAGAGGAGTGGTGGAGATTTATCCTACCAGATAATAAGATTCTATAAAATAAACTATAGTAATTAAAATGGTGTCATCAACAGGAAGGAATAGAACATCCAAAAACAGCACCACATATATATGAGGACTTGTTATTACATATAAGTGAGGGAAAGATGGATTTTTCTAAATGAGAGTGTTAAAAGAATTTATTATTCATCTAGAAATTTCAAAAGGCTTAGATGTTGAAATTTTAAAACTTTTAGAAGAAAATGTAGGAGAATAGTTTTGGGATCTAGGGATAGGGAAGGATTTCTTAAACAAGACAAAGTATTTTAAAATACCAATTTAAAAGTATTATAAAATTAGACATCTTGATGAAAGGTACAATAAACAAGGTCAAAATATATGACACATACTGGGAGAACATAGTTTCAATGTATATAACTGAAAAAATATTAATATCTAGAATATATAGTCTTTTAAACCCTACAAATCAGTAAGAAAAAAAAACCTTAGAGGAAAATGGGCTAAGGATAATAGAAATTCTGGGGAGAGTAACTCTAGTGGTCAGTTTTTAAGGAGATACACAGCCTCTTCGGGAACTGCATGTATTTTAAAAAGATGCCATTTGAGATCAACCAGATTGCCAAAAATCAAAAAGTCCAACATTACTAGATGATAACAAGAATATGAAACAGAAGTATGATGAAATTTTAACAGCTATTAATTTGCATGGTATTATAGTATTCTTTATATTTATAGTATGTTTGAAATATCCTTTTTTAAAAAAATTAAAAAGATCCAATGAATGTAGTGACGTAGAAGTCGTGGAAGAGCAGTTTTGGTTGAGTGATCAAGTTAGAAGCCATACTGGGATGAACTGAAGAAAAAATGAGTGTTGGAGAAGTGAGACTGTTTAGATAAAGTTCTAAAAAAAATTGTGTTTAAAGAAGGGAGCTGAAAAGGAATGGGGGTTAGCTTAGCCGGCTTTAAAGTTTTTTGATGGACTCTGAAAATCTAATTTATCAAAGGTTGAGACTAGTCAGTTGGTTCTGTTCCCTGATAAGCAGATTCATTAGACTTGTCCTTAACCCCTAGGAAAGTTGTGAATAAAAGAGATACTTTTAGCATGGTTGGTTTGCTTTTCTTAGGATGGTGGTTGACTCCCTCTGCAATCAGACTTTTTCCTGAGACAGGCTCAGTAGGGCACATATAACTTGGAGATACTTCTTACCTGTGTAGAACAGGCTATTCCTACACGATGCAGCTCTTATTAACTTGGAATCATAGAAATAATAAATGATAGCCAACCAACCAAAAAAAAAAAAAATGAAAAGAGGCTACACTGAGGTGTCACTACCTAGATGAAAGCAACTACCAAACTTTACTGAAAGATACAAATTATTTGACTTAATGAAAACATGTGGTGCGTTTTTAGATGGGAACATTCAATATTGTGAAGATTTCTATTTTCTCCAAATGTATGCATTACTTTAACGCAGTTATTCAAAATCCCAACAGGATTATATTGCTTATTTGTAGGTGTGGCTTTATTTGTGTTTGTGTAGGTAAATACATAAAAATAGTCCTAAAGTTTATCTAAAAGGATAATTATATAAGTATAGCCAAAAAAACTTTAAGGCATAATAATCAGATTGATTTGGCTTGACCAAAATTTTTAATGTATTTATTAATTGGTGCAGAAATCACCAATTAGATCAGTAATATGTACTAGAGAGTTCAGAAAGAGACCAAATTATATATGGAAATTTAGTGTATACAAATTTTTTACTGGCATTTCTTAGTGTATTTCTTAGTTTTTCTTATTCATATGCTTATATCTCATAAATTTATTTTTATTCTGCTTTTTTGCATCTAGTTTTCTATCAGAATCACCTTTCCAATTTGTTACAGAATTTTAGATAACATAATTATAATGACTACGTAATATTTGTCCAGGAAGTGTAACATCAACCACTTGCCTATTGTTGAATATTTGTATTATTGCTTTTTTCTACTAAAATAATGTTCAGTGACTATCTTCATGCATACTTTTTTCATTTTTAATTTGTTTCTTTGATTTACATTATTTGAAATCGTTGTATCAAAGAGTAGCAGCTATTTTTGGTTCTTGAGATATACTGCTATATTTCTGTCTATGAAACCACAGATAGAAAAGCATGTAGCATCATCTCCCATTTGGAACGTTATATTTTAAGTCTTACCTCCACCCCCACCTCCAACCAGAATGGCAATATTGTTTGTTCTCCTTCCCTCTAGGAAAGGAGTCAAGCCTCTACTCTCAGTATTGCATATAGATAAGTCTAATACACCTCCAGCCAGATTGTTTTAGCCATATTTAGCTTACTGGTTTCTTTGAAACACCACTAACATTATACAGATTTTAAGGGATAATGCATATCAGTTTGTTCAATACAGTAAGAAAAACTAAATAGAAAATAATTTTATCCTCATTGTTAATCTATTAAAGGGATGAGGGTACTACTCTTAGGAAACAGAATGCTTGTGAAGAGCAGAAGCATTCTGGAGCTAAACAACCTGACTCTGCATCCTGGCCCTATCACTTAATAATTTTGTGACCCTGAGCAATTGTTAAACCCCTCTGTGCCTCAGTTTTCTTAACTGTAAAATGAGTATGAAAAACCATAGAGAACCATATTAAGTCGTTCATTGAATCAGTTAATACATGTAAAACATTTAGAAAGATGCCTGGCACATATAAAGGGTATATAATAAATGCTGATTTTAGTGAACTGTGAATTGGCACATAATGTTTATTATAACCTAGTCTGCCTTCCTGTATGGCAAAGGCTAGAAAGCAAAAATCTATGTGTTTGATAATCCTTTGTATCTAAAATTCTGGATATGAGTTAGGTCCCACCAGTTAGATGTATTCACATGCAGTTTTTTTTTCCACATGAAATTTTGAAAATGGAAGTGGTGTGGTAGGCTATCTTCCTGCTGCTTCAGCTGTTGCTACTAGCAAGCACAGCTATGGAGACCTGGGGTATTTCTCTAGCAGTGTGCCAAACATCTAGCCACCAGCTTTATGCAGGTTGAAAGCCAGGTGCACTAGTAGCTCCTTGATTTGCAGCTGTAGCAGGTTATTCTTGAACTTTTCAGTTCAAATGGCAGCCTCCTGATTTCTCACCACCCTGAGAGGTAGAGGGAGCAGCACCCTAGCAAACCAGTTCCGCAGTGTTGATTTAGGCATCATTATTAGAGGCCCAGCCCAGAGCTGGTATCTTCAGCCCTTCTAACAATTTTATTATCCATCCAATTTCTGGTGTTTAATCCACTTTTGTTTAAAATAACCAGGGAATTTCTGTTTCTTGCACTTGTGATAGTAGTGGTAATGGTGATGGTGGTGGCAGTAGGTATAGTAGCAATAGCAGTGACAGTGGTAGTAGCTATTGTTATTTAAACTTTTTTGCATCATTTATCTTTTCAAAATGGAAAAACTTTCAAAGCAGGGATGGTAGTCATCTTTAACTTGTGATACTGTTTCCCCAGAGCTCAGAAAGACAGCAGAATCTTTGTCAACGAAGAGCTCCAGGCAGCCACTAGCATTCAACTGGAGCTGATGTGCCAGTTTTGCCTTATATTTGTGTTTTTCTTTACAAGTTAGCTTCTCTCTGGCCACCTATTACATAATATACCTAATACAAATTATTGGTTTAGGTGAGTACTAACCTTAGAAAAAGGAAAGAAAGGGGAAACTAGTGTCCAGACTAATGTGAAGTCATTGGAATCATCTAAGAGAAAGAAAATTCTGCTTATATTTAGCGAATATTTCTTGAAATTCTACTGCTTACCTGTTGCTAGGCAATAGGGAAATACAGATATGAATAAGATACCCCCTTCATTCTCAAAGGACTCACAGTGGGAAGACAAACTACAGATAAATAAACTCTTTTCTGTACCACACTATGAACATATTGAGATCATGTTTCATTCAATCTTGTAACTGTATTACCTACCACAGTGACTGGTACAGTATATATATAGTATGTGCTTAACCAACATTTTTGAATTAGCACTGTGTAAAATATCAGATCCAGTGTGGACAGAAGAGGAATTGTTAACCTGAAAAAGTTTAGGAAAACTCTTTGTTGCCATTTTGGTGGTGTCAAAAAATGGTTCTATAGTCAAGTAAGTTTGAGAGTCACCATATTTTATTTCCGTTTTAGAGAGTCACAACACACATTAGCATATTGTAGATTCTGATGAGTTGTACAGTAAAGAAATAGCTTAATTTTGTCCAACTAAGTATTTTCCAAATATATTTGACCACAAAACCCTTTTAGCACCTCATTGTGTAGAACAGTTTGGGAAATACTGGTACAGCTATTTCCTGAAGCTAATCTTTAATAATTGTTTTACATTGCTAGAACATTGTGGTTTTGATAATAGCATTTAAAATCTTGATGTCATGAGCTTGGTATTCCGAGTAAATGTTTAAATAACTTAAAGATAAATCTCCACAAAAAAAGTAGATCTAACAAGGAAGCTCTGTAATCTCCATCTTAACAGCTAACATAAATTTTCTATTCCAAATAATAAAAGGTGGCATGCTCAAAGAACAAAGCATTTGAAACAACCCAGATTTTCTTTTTAAAAAAAAAAAATTAGTGGTAGCTTTTAAAATGAAAATAAGTTATTTAGAAAGTTTTATTTTCATTTATTCTGCCTGTTTTTAAAATTAGACTAAGTTTCTCTATTAACTTTACCACAATACACTGCTTATAATGAAGACGTGTAGCACTAAAAAAATATGGTAGCAATGAAAATTTCAAATAGAATATTTTTCATTTAATTGGTCCTATATTAAATCCTTTTGAGTTATTTCATTTTGTGGTATGTTGCTTAACAAGATTTCACATTAAATAAATATTTAAATATTGTGAATTTTAAATACCTCTTTGGGGAAAAATTCTGGTCATTCCTAATGTAGGCAAAATAGGATTTTCTAAATTGTTCAATACTGAGAATGTTGATTTTTACTCATTAATTTTCCCTTATACATTTGTGTTATAACTTAAGTAAATTGTTTTGCCTCTGAAATATATCTTAGGTGACCAAAAATAACATCACAAAACATGTTTGTTATATACTTAATTGTTTTGACCATAGAATTAATTTTAAAGTCAAAAGGGGCATTGCTTTTTCATCATTTCCAGTTCAGAATATTCAGCATGTCACAGATGTTCATGAATAATGTCCATTTAAAACTGTTGGCAAAGAGTGCTGGTGAGTTGGCTAGATGAATTAAATGTTGGGGGGATCTGACAGGCAGCACGCTGCTTTGTGATCATTCCAAAGTTCTAATAATCTCCCTCACCTTCTCTGCCTGCCACTAATGAAAGAGAATAGGTGATTGCACCTCCGGCTATGTTCTGCGCCTAATGACTCCTCCAAAGGCAGATTTATGAAGAAAAAATTAACTTTGAATGAGGATTGAATTGGCCCTGACAGTCTGATAGACTGTGACACAGATTCTGTGGCAAAACAGACGTAGCCCTAATTGATTATCAATATTTTAAGCAAAGTGATGAAAATAAGCATTAAGTGATGAGAAAGGCAGTCTTAATACAGTAGGCAGTAACCAGGACATAAGAGAGTCTATGGGGAGTTTTGCACTGATTGCTATTACTGAATTTTATCTGTCGATTTTTACCTTTGCTTCCTGGCAGCCATTGTCCCTCCTTGGCTTACTATTTTTTTCCCTTAAAAATCTATGACTAGAATGTTAATCTTTCTGATAACACTGACAAAGCTATCTGCAGTCTCTTCCTCTGGAGAAGTTTGTTTAATATTTAACTCCTTTTGAATTGAGGTTAGCTTTCGTAGCTTTGAAAGAACTGAGACTTTCTATGAAGATTTTAGATTAGCAAATTTCATTCACATACTGTTTCTAAATTTAGTACTATCCATGAAATATAAACTAGCCATTGCATATCACATATTTCTCATATCAGGCATTATATCCTTTACATAATTTGTAGCATTGACATCATTTGTAGTCTTCACCTTATGAATAAAATAAAGACATTTATCTAGAAATACTATATATATACATACACAGAATGAGTCTATATATACATACACAGAATGAGTCTGTGTATGTATATATACTATAGTTACTTACAAAATATATTTTCAAACTAACAACAAAAATTCAACTTAGATAATTGTATGTTCATGTGATGCTTCATAAGTTAATTTAATAACACTTGAAATTGTTATATACCTTTTTTCTTACAGGTTATAGTTAGTCCTCTATGTTAAAACAGAAAAAAAAGATCACTTAAAAAATCAGCAATTTCATTCAGTATTAAAATTGATGAGCCAAGAACATACTATATAACATTACGTAATGCTGTGCTTGCTTACTATTAAATAGGTTTTAGATAAATTAGCTTATTTAACACAGAAACTATACATATTTTTTCTTGTGGTAAAATACTCTGAATTATTAGTCATCAGTATTTATATTGTTTTGTGAAATTAATTTCAGCCAAAAATTGTGCAATTATTGAAAACTTGAAATTCTCCAGGTTTCTTTGGAGAAAGTGAGTCATTTTTATTTTTCCAAAGGTCTCCCCAAGTAAGTTATTAGAGACAAAAATAAGATAATACAGAGATGCTACAGTACAACTTTCTCATGTCATGACATGCAAAAGGATATAGTTGGTTGGCACACCAGGTTCAACTGGTGAGGCTGCTCTTGGCCAAAGGCTACTGCTCTCAAAGACCAGCCACCTCTAACCCTGCCTGGTTGCCTGGAGGGCTGAGAGGATGATATTTTAGCACACCTATTACTTATTAGTAGCTAAATAGTTGGGAAGCTCTGAGTGTATTGCAGCTAATGAACTACATTTATAAAACCCAAATTGAATAATAATGATTTGAAAGTCAGATCTAAAATCTGTCCAAATATCTTAAAACAATTCTAAAAATCATCCTATCTATAAAGAGAAGAACAAATATATCTCTAGACATAGTTTTTGCTAGATGGATTAATGATCTTAATCATATTTTCCACTTAATGTTGGTTGTAATATCTGCTAAGATTATTCAAATTTTAATCTTTGTTTTGACCTCTATTAAAGCAGAATATATATTTAAACTCTATTCTCTGAAAAATATTAAATAAAATAATCTCTTGGCAGAATAATATAGTCACTCATTCTTAGAGAGTCTAGAATGATTTTTTGAAACTCCAAAGACGTTAAAACTAATCAAATCCAGCTCTCAGTTGACTATTTAAGAAACAGCAGCTCAGATCACAATTAGATCACTGCTGTGCTAGAGCTAAAATCCAATTTTCCCGATTCCGAGGCCATTCCCTTTCAGCTGTACTCTGTGATGTTTAAAAATCTTCATATGAGAACTTCCAAAATGTTATAAATTATAAAATTCACATATTATTATTTTATAGCTGTAAGAAGTAATTTGCTAGCAATTTTCACTTACACATTAGGTGATGCTTTTAGGTAGGGTTTCAGTAAGGTAATGTCAATTTTTCTAATTCTTTATTTACAGTGTCTTCCCTAAAAAAGCCTGACACTTTCTGTTTCAGTGTTCAAAATATCCAGTGAAAAAAATGGAAAGCTATTCATTGTGCTAAAGTTTACTTGTGCTAAAAAATATTTTATTATTATAAAGGAATTATATTCTAGTAAAAATAGATTAAAGACATTCTAGTTTGGATAAGAATTCTACAAACACCCATATTGGGTACTTTGTCCTCTGTCATTCCATTTGTTAACATTCCAATAGACAGAAGGAGAAACAGACAGATACATTATTCTTTTTGCGCCACCTAGCGAAACTCGGGTGCTATATATTTACCACACTATACCCAACTTGCAATACGCGTTACACTTAGCTCCTGCTCATTAAGCCTGTAAGAAATTCACAAAAGAAAAAAACTAGGATCTAACCCCACTAACATTGACTTTTCATCATATTTTGGTAAATTTTTGAAGACTGAAATATTAGTAGTAAAAATATGAATACTTATGCTCAATTCTGAAGGCATTGCCTTGAACAAAAGACATCACATGGGGCTAAAGTTTTTAATTATGCTCTTCCAGTTGTAAATGATTTTACCAAATGAAAATACATTCTGGAGTAACATTCAAAATACTGAAAAGAGATGGGATGAAATTAGATTGAAGACTGTACAAAGTATTTTAAGGATCCCAAACTCATTAAATTTTTTTTATTTAATGAGGTTTTCTTTTATAATAAATCAAAAATATTTGTAAAATAACTTGTGCCACACTTACGCTTTGAAATGAAAATAGTAATGTTGTGTAATGCTGGATTGACTGGCTTGTAGTTTGAAAGAACACTGTGTTAAAGTTTCTGTGTATCTATTTTTTTAAATTTGTGTTTCAAGTGTTTGAAGTGAAATCTCTTGCAAGTTTTTTTTTTTTTTTTTTTTTTTACTACTACACAAGCATTCTGCTGCTTAACATGTAGGTCTTAATTTTGAATAATATTATTAAATTTCAAGGTCATGCTTTCAGAATGCTGGCACAAGATAAAATAATACTATTGTCAGTGTCATTGTTTTATGTTGATATAATAAAAAGTACCTAATGTAAAAAAATAGGAAAAATAATTTATCCAATAGGAGAAAATTGTTCCTTAGGTATCTAAATTTGTTGTGTATGAGGAAATATAGGACTTTTGGTGGCTGTAACTATAGTTCTGAAGATTTTTATTTGACTTTGACATATGATTACTCTGAAAATTCATAAGATTTACTGCTCTTAAATATGTGCTATAAAGATATAGGTATAAATATATGATATATGTGCTTTAAGAACAGAAAACCAAACACTGCGTGTTCTCACTTATAGGTGGGAATTGAACAATGAGAACACTTGGACACGGGTGGGGAACATCACACACCGGGGCCTGTCGTAGGGTGGGGGGAGGGGGGAGGGGGGAAGGATAGCATTAGGAGAAATACCTAATGTAAATGACGAGTTAATGGGTGCAGCGAACCAACATGGCACATGTATACATATGTAACAAACCTGCACGTTGTGTTGTGCACATGTACCCTAGAATTTAAAGTATAATTTAAAAATAAATAAATAAATAAATGTACGTGCTATAAAGATAAAGATATAAATATATAATTTAAAGGTATATATTTACTTTTACTTTTAAAGTATATATTGCCAATTTTCAATATTAAATTATACCCTAAATGAATTTTTTACTAAGGGAAGACTTTACTCTTAGAAACTTGTAGATAAGCATGTTTATATGTGAGGGCAGATGTATAAAATATACATCTTCTAGTTAAAACATACATCTTCTTTTAACTAGAAGATAAGGTTTTAACTTCTTTTAACTAGAAGATTTGTGTTTTATATATCCACACATATATCTTGAAAAGAGAAGTTTTGAGGACTTATGCCAGATTTTATATCTGAATATTAATATTCATATGACTGGAATGGAATGTACTAATTAATGTAATTTTTGGAGACACTGATAAATCTCAGAATATCCTTTGTCATAAATGTTTCTAAAATATTTAAGTAACATTAACAGAATTAAATCTTTAATGTATTAGCATTCCTCAGAGTCATCATTTTGTGAGTTAATTTTTACTTTAGTTCAATAAACATTTATCGAGGAGCCAATGAGCCATGTCTGATATGACACTATGCTAAAATCAGTAAGATATCAGACCTCAAGGAGTTGGCAGTCTAGTGGGGAAGAAAGACACTTGCTCAACTGGGTATAGTAGAGAAACAGTTTTCTCAGACCTAAAAGGAGGAATTAATGTGGACTGAGATAATAGGGCAGTGCATCATGGAGCAACAATTAGTGTTGTTGAATATTACAGTGTAGATAAAGCAAGTATGAAATACAGAGCTAAATTTGTAGTTTTGACACAGCATATCCAGAAACTTTAAAAATATATGTATCTTCTCAAATTATAAAGTGAAAAAGGTTCAGCAGTAGTCTGCTTAAAAGTACATGTGCCCACACATGCATGCATGCACACATACACATATACACACCAGATTCTATACCATTTCTCAGAAATATTAGAGAAACCAATTTACATATACTTAGCACATATTTCCCTAAATGAAATTTTGTTGTAAGAAAGGATTCGTTACTAGAAATTTGTACATAGATTTTTTATGTGTACAATTTATATCATAAATAGAACAGACACATGCATTTTAAACAATAATTACTATATTTAAAAGCTTATATCTATAAAGGTATATAGGTGATATTGTATATTTTATATAAATATAATATGCTACCCCAGGCTATAATACTATTGTGAGTGCTTGGCATATATGAACTCATTAAACTTTTACAATAAGCCTGTGGCTTTTGATGGAAGTATTATTATCAATACAATTTTAGAAGAGTTAACTAAGACATAGGGAGATTAAGGTACTTGTTCCAGATCTCATAGCTAGTAGTGGATAGAGCCAGGATGCAAACCCAGACAGTCTGGCTTCAGAATCCATTTTTTAAATATCTCTGCTATAACACCTCATAGTAATTCATTTTGGCTAAATTAATAGATAATTCTATAGAAGAAACTATAATGAAGAAATGTCTTCCAATTCTTTTTATAGATGTACACACAAAAAAAAACCCTTTGGATGGGGATCTGAAGAATGTACTATCCTACCAAATTCCCCGGGTAGTGTGTTATATATAACCAGAAATCAGTATAAATCAGTAATATTTTGCTATTTGCTATTTTGAAGGAATAAGTGTTTTCAGCTATTATAGTTTATTTTCTTACAAGTATTTTGTTTCTTTTTTTAAAACTTGCAAATGGTTTAATAATGGTTAATTTAGTAAGCACACATTGGCACTGGGCTGAGTGTTGAACGGAGGCAAATGTGAATAAGAAACAAATATGTTAAATAAATGGTTACAGTTTGATTCTCAAACTGAATCCAGCAGCACTTCAAAAAGCTTATCGACCACGATCAAGTCAGCTTCATCCCTGGGATGCAAGGCTGGTTCAACATACGCAAATCAATAAATGTAATCCATCACATAAACAGAACCAGTGACAAAAACCACATGATTATCTCAATAGATGCAGAAAAGGCCTTTGATAAAATTCAACAGCCCTTCGTGCTAAAAACTCTCAGTACACTAGGTACTGATGGAACATGTCTCAAAATAAAATGATAAGAGCTGTTTATGAAAAACCCACAGCCAATATCATACTGAATGGGCAAAAACTGGAAGCCAGCACAAGACAAGGATGCCCTCTCTCACCACTCCTACTCAACATAGTGTTGGAAGTTCTGGCCAGGGCAATCATGCAAGAAAAAGAAATAAAGGATATTAAATTAGGAAAAGAGGAAGTCAAATTGTCCCTGTTTACAGATGACATAATTGTATATTTAGAAAACCCCATCATCTCAGCCCAAAATCTCCTTAAGCTGATAAACAACTTCAGCAAAGTCTCAGGATACAAAATCAATGTGCAAAAATCACAATCACTCCTATACACCAGTAATATACAAACAGAGAGCCAAATCATGAGTGAACTCCCATTCACAATTGCTACAAAGAGAATAAAATACCTAAGAATCCAACTTGCAAGGGATGTGAAGGACCTCTTCAAGGAGAACTACAAACCACTGCTCAAGGAAATAAGAGAGGATACAAACCAGTGGAAGAATATTTCATGCTCATGGATAGGAAGAATCAGTATTGTGAAAATGGCCACACTGCCCAAAGTAATTTATAGATTCAATGCCATCTCCATCAAACTACCAATGACTTTCTTCACAGAATTGGAAAAACACTACTTTAAAGTTCATATGGAACCAAAAAAGAACCCACAGAGCCAGACAATCCTAAGCAAAAAGAACAAAGCTGGAGGCATCACACTACCTGACTTCAAACTATACTACAAGGCTACAGTAACAAAAACAGCATGGTACTGATACCAAAACAGATACATAGACCAATGGAACAGAGGCCTCAGAAATAACGCCACACTTCTACAACCATCTGATCTTTGACAAACCTGACGAAAACAAGCAATGGGGAAAGGTTTCCCTATTTAATAAATGGTGCTGGGAAAACTGGCTAGCCATATGTATAAAAAGCTGAAACTGGATCCTTTCCTTACATCTTATACAAAAATTAACTCAAGATGGATTAAAGACTTAAACATAAGACCTACAACCATAAAAACCCTAGAAGAAAACCTAGGCAATACCATTCAGGACATAGGCATGGGCAAAGACTTCATGACTAAAACACCAAAAGCAATGGCAACAAAAGCTGAAATAGACAAATGGGATCTAATTAAACTAAAGAGCTCCTGCACAGCAAAAGAAACTATCATCAGAATGAACAGGCAACCTACAGAATGGGAGAAAAATTTTGCAGTCTACCCATCTGACAAAGGGCTAATATCCAGAATTTACAGAGAACTTAAACAAATTTACAAGAAAAAAACAGCCCCATCCAAAAGTGGGCAAATGATATAAACAGACACTTCTCAAAAGAAGACATTTATGCAGCCAACAGACACATGAAAAAATGCTCATCATCACTGGTCATCAGAGAAATGCAAATCGAAACCACAATGAGATACCATCTCACGCCAGTTAGAATGGTGATCATTAAAAAGTCAGTAAACAACAGGTGCTAGAGAAGATGTGGAGAAATAGGAACACTTTTACACTGTTTGTGGGACTGTAAACTAGTTCAACCATTGTGGAAGACAGTGTGGCAATTCCTCAAGGATCTAGAACTAGAAATACCATTTGACCCAGCCATCCCATTACTGGGTATATACCCAAAGGTTTATAAATCATGCTGCTATAAAGACACATGCACATGTATGTTTATTGCAGCACTATTCACAATAGCAAAGACTTGGAACCAACCCAAATGTCCATCAATGATAGACTGGATAAAGAAAATATAACACATATACACCATGGAATACTATGTAGCCATAAAAAAGGATGAGTTCATGTCCTTTGCAGGGACATGGATGAAGCTGGAAACCGTCATTCTTAGCAAACTATCACAAGGACAGAAAATCAAACACCGCATGTTCTCACTTATAGGTGGGAGTCGAACAATGAGAACACATGGACACAGGGCGGGGAACATCACACACCGGGGCCTGTCATGGGGTGGGGGACTAGGGGATGGATAGGATTAGGAGAAATACCTAATGTAAACCTCGAGTTGATGGGTGCAGCAAACCAACATGGCACATGTATACCTATGTAACAAACCTGCACGTTGTGCACATGTACCCTAGAACTTAAAGTACAATAAAAAAATTAATTAAAAAAGTTACAGTATGATAGGACTACTGCCAAAGTACATGTACCACAAGAGCAACTAGCTCTGTCTAGAGTTAAGGAGACTCATAAATTGTATATTTGAAGAGTGAGTAAAACCTTCCAAACCTAGAGCACAAAAAAGGCAAGGGGAAGGAGAGCACTGGGACAAATACCTAATGCATACAGTGCTTAAAATCTAGGTGACGGGTTGGTAGGTGCAGCAAACTACCATGGCACGTGTGTACCTATGTAACAAACCTGCATGTTCTGCACATGTGTCCCAGAACTTAAAATAATTTTTTTTAAAGGCACATAATTGTGAAAGAGTGTGGTATATGTTGCAAGTTGGAAAAAATTCTTCGTGTTTGAAGTGTAAAGGATATGACATGAAGTGGCAGACTGGGAAAAATGAGTGAGGACCACTTGGTGAAGGATCTCAGGTCATGCTAAGGGAAATGAGATTTTCTGATCATTCTTAGAGAGCCCTTTCTTGGAAAGATGATTGCTTCTAATGAACCTGCATTGCACAGATGATGCTGTTCCAAGTCAATACCTCTGAGAAAAGTAGCCTAAATTTCTTTGCTTAGTTTTCAGTCTCCAGGGGATCTTTGGACAAAGATAAAGATGTGGTTCAGGCATACCTTTCCCAAACGAACCAAAATTATTGAAAATTTAAATTATTGAAATTTTAATCTTAATTATTAAGCTGTTATCTATAAATCTCCCAATTTCTGCTTAAAAGTACATTTGTCCACACATGCACATATGCACACACACGCACACACATCCACACCAGATTCTATACCATGTCTCAGAAATACTAGAGAAACCAGGTGGGCATGCTGGCTCACGCCTGTAATTCCAGCACTTTGGGAGGCTGAGGTGGGCGGATCACCTGAGGTCAGGAGTTCAAGACCAACCTGACAAACATGGTGAATCTCTACTAAATATACAAAATTAGCTGGGTATGGTGGCACTGCCTGTAATCCCAGCTACTTGGGAGGCTGAGGCAGGAGAATCACTTGAACCCAGGAGGTGGAGGTTGCAGTGAGCCAAGATCACACCATTGCATTCCAGCCTGGGCAACAGGAGCAAAACTCTGTCTCATGAGAAAAAAAAATAAAAGAAATATCAGAGAAATCACTTTCAGGTGTTTGAAGTGAAATCTCTTGTATGGTTTTATGTTTTTATTAATGGTACATAATCATTCAGCTGCTTAACTTACAGATCTTAATTTTTAATATTATTATTAAATGGCACAAAAAGAATTATGTATCTGCTTCTCCTACAGTCTGTTGGAATGTTAATAAATGGAATGACAGGACAATTTCTATGATTCTCTAAATCTGGGTTATGAAGTGTATCTTTACTTCCTGACTTCTTGGCAGTATTCATTGAGTCATATATTAAGCATCTGTAGTTTAGCAATATATTGAGTACTAGGGTTACACTGATGAGCTGAAGAGACAAAGTCTACTAAAACGTTTTGAAGATCTTGGCAAATACAAAGAATATGGCACCAGTATCTTGGCAACAAGATATTAACAAAAGAAAGAACCAAACACCCATCGTATTGTGCTATCAGAAGGTGTTTTTTAAAAATTTTGGAGCAAGAATATTCCTGCATCCTGGATCATGAGGCCCATATAACATGATTAAGATTTGGGATCACAAGATACATTATTTAACAGATAATCTCTCCAATTCCTAATAAACTTGTGTATTCTCTTCTGTTATTCTCAAATAATACTTCTCAAAGTGTAGAACCTAGAACAGCAACATTATCATCACATGGAACTTGTTAAAAATGCAAAATCTCAGAATACAGCAATACAGTAGAAGAATTATAACTTGTGTCCATCTGATAACACAACTTCAGGATACATAAAGCAAAATTGACACAATTGTGAGGATAAACCGTGAATCTTGTCACTGTGGTGAGGGAAGTATTAAACTAAACAACAAACTTGCAGTATGCTCTAGTGAACACATAGGATCCTGAACTCAAGATTTAGGGAATATACAGGCATACTTTGGAGATACTGTGGGTTTGATTCCAGACCACCACAATAAAGCAAATGCCACAGTAATGCAAATCACAAATTTTTTGATTTCCCTACCAGTGTATATAAAAGTTATGTTTATACTATACTGTAGTCTATTAAGTATACAATAGCATTATGTCTAAAAAAAATGTACATTACTTAATTTAAAAATATTTTATTACTAAAAACATGCTAACAGTCATCTGAGCTTTTAATGAGGAGAGTCTTGCCTTGATTTTTATGGCTGCCCATTGATGAGGGTGGCGGTTGGTGAAGGTTGGGATGGCTGTGGCAGTTTCTTAAAATAAGACAGTGAAATTTGCAATGATTAACTCTTTCATAAAATATTTCTCTGTAACATGCAATGTTATTAGATAGCATTTTACCCATGGTAGAACTTCTTTCAACATTGGAGTCAATCCTCTCAAACTGTGTTAATGCTTTATCAACTAAGTTTATGTATAATATTCTAAATCATTTGTTGTCATTTTTAACAATGTCCTCAACATCTTTAACAGGAGTAGATTCCATCTAAGAAACAATTTTTTTTGGTTAATACTTAAGAAGCAATTTCTCATCCATTCAAGTTCAGTCACATCTTCAAGCTCCACTTCTAATTCTAGTTCTCTTGCTATTTTTACCACAAACTGCAGTTACATCCTTCACTGAAGTCTTGAGCCCTTCAAAATCATCCGTGAGGGGTTTGAAGCTACTTCTTCCCAACCCCTGTTAATGTTGCTATTTTGACCTCCTCCCAGGAATCACAAATGTTCTTAATGGCATTTAGAATGGCGAAATCCTTTCCAGAAGGTTTTCAGTTTACTTTGAAGTCCATCAGAGGACTTTCAATCTTATTGTTTAAGAAATACATTTTATAGGGCTATAGCTGCCACAGCCCTACAAAATGTATTTCTTAAACAATAAGATTTGGAAGTCAATTTTTCCGTGATCTGTGGGCTGAAAATGAGTGTTCTGTTAGCAGGCGTGAAAACAGCATTTATCCCCTTGTACGTCTCCATCAAAGCTCTTGGGTGACCAGGTATACTGTCAATAAGCAATAATATTTTAAAAGAAATCTTTTTTTTCTGAGCAATAGATCTCAACAGTGGGCTTCAAATAATCGTAAACCATGCTGTAAACAGATGTGCTGTTGTTAACCAAGCTTTGTTGTTCCGTTTATAGAGCACAGGCAGAGTACTAGATTGAGCATCATTCTTAAGGACCCTTGGATTGTTAGAATGGAAATTGAGCACTGGCTTCAAGCTTAAAGTCACCAGCTGCATTAACCCCTGACGCAAGAGTCAGCTTGTCCTTTGAAGGTTTAACACCAGGCATTGACTTCGTATCTCTACCTATGACAGTCCTAGATGGCATCTTCTTTCCTAGAAAGCTGTTTTGTCTGCATTGAAAATCTGTCATTTAGCGTAGCCGCCTTCGTCAGTGATCTTAGCTAGGTCTTCCGAATCACTTGCTGTAACCTTTCCATCAGCATTTGCTGCTTCACCTTGCACTTTTATGTTATGAAGATTAGTTCTTTCCTTAAACCTCACAAGCCGGCTTCTGGTAGCTTTAGACTTTTCTTCAGCAGCTTCCTCACCTCTCTCAGCCTTCACAGAATTTAAGAAAGTTAGGACTTTGCTCTGAATTAGGCTTTTGGCTAAGCTTAGTGGTATGGCTTGTTTAATTTTCTATCTAGACCACTCAAACTTTCTCCCTATCAGCAGTAAAGATGTTTCACTTTCTTACCATTCATGTGTTCACATGAGTAGCACTTTTAATTTCTGTCAAGAACTTTTCCTTTGCATTCACGACGTGTCTATTTGGCAAAAGAGGCCTACCTTTTCCTTCATCTCAGCTTTTGACATGCCTTCCCACTAAGCTTAGTCATTTCTAGCTTTTCATATAAAGTGAGAGATGTGTGGCTCTTCCTTTCACTTAAACACTCACAGGCTATTGCAGGGTTGCTGATTGGCCTTATTTCAATATTGTTGTGTCCCAGGGAATAGAGAGGTGCAGGGAGAGGGCAAGAGACAGGGGAACAACCAGTTTGGTGGCACAGTCAGAAAATACACACACACTTATCAATTAAGTTAATTGCCCTATATGGGCCTGGTTTGTGGCATCCCAAAACACAGCAGTAGCATCAAAAATCACTGATCCTAGGTGACAGATATCAATGGATATAATAATAGTTAAAAAGCTTGAAATATTGTCAGGATTACCAAAATGTGACACAGAGACATAAAGTGAGGACCTGCTGTTGGAAAAATAGCACCAACAGACTTGCTCTCTGTAGGGTTGCTACAAACTTTCAATTTGTAAAATAATAACAATGACATCTGCCAGTGCAATAAAGCAAAACACAATAAAACGAAGTATGCCTACACATTTTTTCCAAGTACCAATTAAACATTTACAAAATGGACCATTTTTTAATAAAGCAAATCTAAATAGGCAAATGATTATTAATATACTATATTCTTTGATCATTATGAAGTTAAATCAGAACATCAATGTAAACAATATAAATAAAGTTTAAAGCATTCTTCTGAGTAACTCATGGGTTTACCAAAGAAAATCACATTGGGATAAATATATTTAAAATTCTGTGTTTCTAAACGAACATGTTTGAGATTTTTTTTAAAAAACCAAAATCTTGACCATATTGAGCCGTCAGTCTGTTTTGCAAACTTTCCATTTGATGCTGACACATGCTGAAGTTTGAGATCTACTACCCTAAAGTACCATAATTAATGCCTACTTGAAAATATCTATTAAGAGCAACAAAATAGATGATGAAATATTGATAACGGTTAATACTCAGCCACGAAAATTACAAGGAGTATCTGTTTTTAAATGCAGAGTTGATAAATACCATATTCAGTTTTAGAGGGCAGATTTTCACTATCATAGCCCAATAAAATAACTAAGATCTTCATTTTATTATTTAATTTGATTCTCCTTTTATTTTCTGATATTGTTGCAAGTTTTTTTTTTGTTTAAACTCTGCCATATAGAATTGAGATGAGAGAAATTTCAAAAGAGTACTATACTGTATTACTGGTTTTTTGGATATATGATTTTTTTCTGTTTGATATATTTTTATTCCCTATAAAATATGTGGATTTAATTGTCTTTTTATCAAAACTATTTGAAGTATGCTGAAAACCTATATATTTTTATATATAGTGTTTTATTAATGAAGTACATCAACTTACTAGTAAAAATTTGCCTATAATAGAAAGAAATGCTTTTGAAATTTCTTACATATTATGGTTCTTATTTATTTTTAATCCAGGAAAATTATATAATAATTATTTTCATGATCTTCAACTTGTTTGTGTTCAGTTGTTTCTATGTGGGACTGAACTTAGTTGCTTGAGTGCCAACATAGATTTTGATTATGATTTTTAAGGAATACCAGTTTTTCTTATCTCTTCTACCTTAAGCTGTCATTGCGAGTGCTTAATTCACCTATCATGTGAAAGAACAGAGCATGCCTCTTCATTAACAGGCTAGTAAAGGTCATATGTTCGTTCCCTTTACAGTTTACCCTGGAGAGTAAATTCAACAGTTTCATCATGTGCCTAGTTTTTACAGATCTAGGGGAAAAGAAATCTCAAAGATTGCTCCAAAACCAGGTCACACGTGCAGGGTGCTACAATGTGTCATCCAACAAAGCTTGCATTATTAATTTTGAATTGCATTTGCTGTATGCTTTAACTAGTAGGGTTATCTCAATTAGTAGGGCCATGATACAACTCTTCAGTCTGAATGCAGTATATTAAAAGTGCATTTAAAACATGCTTTTAATAGGATTAAATCGAGACACGGCATAAAGCTCCTTTGGGGAAAATTTGTGGATTCAGCAGTGGAAGTCTGCATTTTACCAGAAGTGTTAGCATTTTTAGTATAGAGGTGTATATATTATAACACTGAAATCAAGCCATTGGTCTTATACTTAAATGATGAATCTCTCAAGTTAAGGCAACCAAAATTATGATGTACTTAAATATTGAGCATTTCATATTCCTGAAAGGAAAGTCAACTTCAAAATGTTAATTTATTAGTAACATAATTGTTTGCTTTCGTCCTTATTTTACAGTGCGATTTTATTCCTAATCTTTCTGACTTAATAATTAAACTTTAACAAAAATAAATTAACTATACTTTAATTAGAAACACTAGTGGAATTAGATTTGTTTTATATGTTATTTCCACACAGTTTTTAAAAAGCCATGATAGCAATGAAAAGAAGAGCAGACAAAACTGTTACAGCTCTTGACTCACTCACTTCTTTGTTATGTAATCTTAAGCAAATTATTAAGCCTCTCTGAAACTTTTTGAGGATTATATGAAAGTATCTTAAAGTACTTAGCACAGTGTCTAACACATAGTTGTAGGCCAGCATAAGTTGTTTCCTTTCATGAATTGAAGCTATGAAAACACATGATATAAATAAAAATATGTAATTCTATTTTTTTAAAAACACCCTTTTTAATATGAGAATAATATAAAAATTAGGAAAAGAAATGACTTCTTTGATATCAAAAACTATCACATCCCATCCTTGATTTCTGAGGTATATAATTAATTGCTATTTCTAGATTTTAGTTCTTATTGTTAAAAACATTGCTTACCTATAGTTGCTCTTTAAAATAGATAGATAGATAGATAGATAGATAGATAGATAGATAGATAGATAGATAGATAGACAGACAGACAGACAGACAGACAGACAGATAGATAGATAGATAGATAGATAGATAGATAGATAGATAGATAGAAAGAATGTTTGGAGTTACTGAAGAAAATAAGCATTACAAATCATGTAGTGGAGTCTAGGATATGATTTTTTTTTCAAAGGGAATAAATTTGTAGCTCCAAACCCTAGAGTTTTTCTAAAATGCTGAAACATCTGTCTTGGAATGGGAGTTATCATAGTGGCCAAACCGACTTCAGAATGACATCAAGTTGATGGATATGCAGTAAGTCAAAGGAACACAGAATGATGAAATTATTTTTATTTTCCATATCAGCATTGTGTAAAAAGGAAAAACAATCCAGTAGTGCCTTTCTTTGAGAGAACAAACACCACAGCACTGTCCTGTGTTATTATTGGATGTTTTCAATTTTTTTTGCTTTTATTCTTGTATTGTAGTACATGGCATCTTAATTGCTGTGGCCAAGCAGTTTATTCAGGTTATGAAAAAAAAGTTGGGTAAGCATCAGACAGCAGCAGGACTGGAGAAGATACATATAAGCATGTACAAAGATACCTATAAGCAAAAGGCTTATACAAAAGGCTATCAGACTTTATACATTAAAAAAAACTATCAGCTCTCCACCTTTTTATCTCAAATTTTAATGGAATTTGTTTGATTTCTTCTTTGTCATTAGAATGCTCATGATTCTAGCAGGAAAGTTGGGAAGAAAAATGCCTATTCAGGTGAAGAGCATTAGGATATACTGCATACAACTGCATTAGACCAGCACATCTGTTGTACATACTTAGTGTGTCACTCAGCAGTGAAATAGATTATCAAAGCTTTTCTAATAAGTGACATAGGGAATTCCCCAACAATAAAAAGAAAGAGCACATGAAGTAAATCTTTGCACGTTTGGGTAATGTTTAAAGCCCATGTGGGGTATAAGATTTAAGAGAAAATCTAGAAGACATGACACAGAATAAAATAGTAAAAGAAAAAGCTTTTACTTTTGGAACTGTTACAAAGTTTACAAAAGGGGATTTGATGTAAAAGCAAATGAAACTCATTCAATGTGCTCTATTTATATTCTCACACTGGTGCTTTAAAAAGTAGAAAATAATATAAAGATACCATATCATTTTGTAGTTTAGATTTGTCATCCTCATTGAGCCCACATTTTTCAATATCATCATCATTTATTACTAGCGTTATTTCTAACAATTTGCAGAAATAAACATAATTGATCTTTTGAATACTATATAACTTAAAGCATGAAATGCAACAAATCATTTCTAGATTTCAGAAAAATTATCCTTATAGTTTCTATGTCTCTAAACATCCAAATGAGAACTTTAAAAAAAAAATTAATAATGAAGTATCTTTATCCCTCTTAGAATCTGAGTAAGGGAAAAAATTAAAATACAGTTGCTGAAACCATTGTACTAGATTAGCATTTCCTGAAATGTATTCTTTGTTTATTTATGTTACAGAAGAAGAATAGTTCTTTGAAAGATAAAGTTAGGAAACATAGGCTAAGTTAAACAAGTCTCTTTACTGCAGAATGTCTGAGAGCTTTAAATTTGCAGATAAGCATAGTGGCTCTCCATGAGGGAGGATTCTGTATTGTGTTGCCCAATCTTATTCCACTGTGGAACCTTGTTTAAATGGAGAATCATGTGAGACATTTGTATTCTGTGCAATATGCTGTGAGTAATACTGGGCCAGAGGATCTTTAAGGTTCCTTCTAACTACAGACATTTACATTTTTCTGAGACTTGACTGCACTGAGTATGATTTGTGCCATAACTTCTTTCTTGACTTCTAGTCAGTTTGAATTGGTAAATTCTCCCTGGCAGTAGACGGCACCCTCTGGGGACATATAGCTGTCCTCAGTTAAGTGTCCCTTGGATTATATGGCAACATACCTCCTGGTTTCCTACTACTGCTTATTCTAAGGCCTTTCTAAACTGGTTCATTGCAACTGTGATTGACATGTCCTCCTGGCTAAGTTTTCCTACAAAAGGTGCTTAAGTGTCATCCCCTCCTAGAAGTCTTCCCTGACCATATTCCTTTCCTTCATTGCTTTCAAAATAGCTGTATACAGGGGTTTGTTTTTCCATTTCCCCCTGTAGTTTATGATCTTCATCTTTTCATCGTCAGCGTTTAGCTCAGTGATTAGGAACAGTGATAAGGAGCACAGTATTCAGCTGAGGAATTTTCTAGGTTATCTGCTTTATGCTTTGTAAATCTGTTTTGAATGGACAGATGAAGAAACTAACAAAAAAGAACTTATTTATAAGGTTATCCGACAAAAGTTTTTCTTTTTGGAGCATTTGCTGATAATAAACCATGGCTTTCTTTTTTGCTTTTTAGTCTTTGCACTGGCTATGCAATAATTGCAATTTCATATTTGTAAAATAATTTTTCAGTTGTAGTTACTATTGACCCATATGGTGTCTGAGGCAGATACAGAATAATCATTTCCAATATTGGACATGACTAAACATTTTTACCTGTACATTTGTATTGCTAGCATTTATTAATGGTATAAATTGGTGAGGAATAAGAACTTAATGGATCTCACTTCTGTGCTTTGCATGTAAAGAATGAGACAGAGGTACCTGAGGAGAGCTGATATTATGACCATAGTCATAGTCTTTATATATGCAGAAGTAGCACTTTTGTCCATATGTAAGTTTTTAATGAATTTAATAATTATTACTAATGAGTTTTTAGATTATCTGTTGTTCTGAGGTCTAGATAAAACTCAGTAAAAACTATGTGAGAAAACCTTAAACACCATGGCCTATTATGCTTTTTTAACATTATATATTTTATGTTAATCATTCTTTATTTTCTCCAAAAATCATTCTTTACTGTTTCTTTTTCTTTACAGCAACTTAATATTGTGTTCTAAATGTTGTTGTTTTCTATTGTTATTTTAAAGTTCACATCCAGAAAATCTTGGGTTTACTGTTTTTAAATATATAAAAACTAATTAGGCTTTTGCAATTGTGATGTTCTTAGTAATTATATTTCCTTGAGTTCACAATTTTTGTGCTTTTCTCAATCAAGTTGTAAATTTATGATTATTTACTGTGAGGTATGTATGCCACTCCTTAGTCCAGAATAATATTATTTGTCACAGGTCTCTATATATTTCTTCTTATATAACTAAGTTTGTCTCCTTTTTTCTTTCAGATGCAACTAACTAAAAGTTGTTCTCTCCATGCTAACAGCATGACACTTTTTTCTTGCTGAGACATTAAAAATAAAAAGTACTGATACTTGCTACCAGATGGGCTGATAGATTTGGAAAATTGATTCAGCATTTACTTATTTGTACCTGGGAGGAGCTGATGTTATAACTATTATTATATAGTCTGTAAATATACACAAACAGCAGCTATGTTAATATGTAAAATTTTTAATGAATTTGACATAGTTATAACTAGTGAGTTTTGGGGGTATCTGCAGACACTCATTATTGCTCTTTTCTTTCCATCGTAACCTATAAAGAGACCCTGGCACAGCTGAGCTAAGACTTCAGTCACCTGGTTTTTGCTCTTAGGTTAAATTAGAACTGCCTTAGCCCTTAACATGAAACTTCAAAGGAAATGAAATCCTAAATGTAAATATCCCCTTTCTCTCTTTGCTTATTATCTCAAAACACATAGTATACAAACTAATAATGCCTTTATTCAGGCACTTTCTTACTTGGAGGCTCTGTTCACTCCAGTGGTGCTTTTTAGAGACATGGGAATTATTGAAGCATGGTAATATATTGAAATTAGAATTACATTAAATAGAACCACTAATCATTATACCATTTTAGGTGAGCTACTGTATTTTAGAAAATGAGGAAGAAACTTTAGAAAATGAGGAAGAAACATTGTTGAATGTTACCGCAGACCCAAAGGCTCATGGGATTTAACAGTGTTTTCAAGAGGAACTCTCTAGAGACATTTTCTAATGCCATCTTAAATATATGAGACAAGTAAGCATGTCTTGATGATTGTTACAAAGCAAGAGATCTCTTTGATTTTCTGTGATTTTGAATAAAGTATATTCAGATAAAAGTTTCCCCATAAATAGTGACATGTACATGGAAGCAATAAATTATTCCCTTATTTTGATTATTGTTTGCTTCCAGGTGAATAAATATGTAAGAAACAAGATAAAAAGAGCATTAAATTAGTATTAAGCTGTGATTCACAGCTGTGTGTATTGGTCATTCTGACCATTGACAAATTATTTAACTTTCATGTGCCTTTCATTTGTTCACTAATACCATACACATAGTAATGACTTATGTAGATAAAATATTCATACTTAGAAATTATTGGAAAATGGTACTTGTCAGTTTATACTGTATCTTTTTTACCCACACTGATTTTTAAAACATATGACAGTATTTAAACTGAATGAACATGAGAAAGAATAAAATGTCAGAAAATGTTCTTACATGTATTTTGATGACGAATCCAATAAAGTTTATGCATATGTGAAATGATAGGATGGGCAGTGCTAGATATATTACTGGTGTTGTGATTACAAATCTTCCCAGTTTACAATCATTGCCTAAAATATTTTGACACAGAAGTGTTTATGAAATGCCCTAGTACCTTGGTCATTGTCTTAGTGTAATGTGGAAACTACTAAGAATTATAACAACTTGAAATAAGCAAAAATACATTTTGCTAGATGTTTTCATTTATAGTTAATTTGAACATTTCTTGCTTGGCCCTCAAATGTATATTAAAGCATCACAAAACTTCTTCAAAACTTGAGAGTATAATTTTGTTAACTTTGTAGATGGAATATTGGAGTACATGTGTATTTTTAAATAAAGGTAATAAAGTGGAAAAAGTGTGACTGACCATTGGAGTTGGGTAGAAACCCTGCTGTGCCACATTCTGGTTAGGCAAGTAAATTAGTAGTTCTTCATGCATGCTTTCTGCCCTCTTTCTATGCATATATTTGTGTGTGTATATATATACACACACACACTTATGTAATTTGGTTTTTTTAGTAAATGAAATATGCTACATATGGTTATTCAACTTGCTTTTTTATCTAATATTTGTCTTGAAAATCTTTCCATATTAATTTGTTTCAGGTCATCTTATTCTTTTTAGTGACTTTTCTATTTCATAATATTGCACTATATTTAGCCTCTTCCATATTTAGGTTGCTTTTTGTCATTACAAATAGTGCTGTGCCTTGTGTATACATTTTCAAACTCTTGTGCAAACATTTCTATAGAATAAGCTCCTGCAAGTGGTATTGCTTGATGCAGGGTGTATGTATTTTCAGTTTTGTTGGGATAAGCCAAAAGTCTGTGTAGGCCAGAACCTTTTTTTTTTTTTTTTTTTTTTTTTGAGTCAGAGTATTGCTCTGTCAACCAGGCTAGAGTGCAGTTTTGAGATCCCAGCTCACTGCAGCCTCAAACTCCTGGGCTCAAGCGATTCTCCTGCTTCAACCTCCCGAGTAGCTGGGACTTCAGGCACATGCCACCAAGCCTGGCTAATTTTTAAAATATTTTTCACAGAGACAAGGTCTCACCATGTTGTCTGGGCTGGTCTCAAACTCCTGGCCTCAATTGATCCTCCCAAACTGCTGGAACGCAGGTGTGAGCCACCACACCTGGCCAACCATTTTGAATAAAAGCTTATCTTTTTAACTTTTTCAGGTTCTCTTCTTCTTAATTTCCCCCAGAAAATTACTGATTTCCTCTAGATTTTCTAGTGTATGTCCCTGTGGTTTTAAATGTTTATGTTTGCATGTATGTGTATTTACTTTTTAAAATTTCTTCTGCATCTCTACTTATGTCACTTTAATAATTTCTTATGAATTTTATTACAGTCTTTTTTTCCTTGAGTAGACTTTCTAAAGGCTTGTCTATTTTTGAGCAATTTGATGAGTTTGATTAAATATAAACCTGTTCTTTTCTTTCTTTGTGAGTAACCCTATTTTTTTTCTCCGGGTGTTCTTAAATGCTTTTTGGTATTTCTTGGTATTTCACAGTTTCATCACAATTTGCTTATGTGTATCTACTTTGCATTTTCTCAGGTTCTCTTTGCAACCTGAGAACCTGTGCCTTTCTAAAGTTCTGAGGAAATCTATTTCTATTATGTCTTAGATTATGTCTTCCCTCCATTCTTTCTTTTAGTTAAGAACTTCTCTTTGATAGATGTTAGAACATATAGATCTTTCTTCTGTCCTTCTAACTCTGTGACCTTGAAAATTTTTAACTTCTGTGTTTTTCAGTTTCTTCATCTGTAAAGTGGGGATAATAATTGTAAATATATCATAGAATCATTTTGAGAATTAAGTGAAATATATGCACATGTACAAACACTAAGGTACATAGTAAACATTCAATAAATATTAACTTCAATAATGATAATATTGTCACTTAACATTTTTTGTAAGCCTCTGCATTCAGGGAAAATTCCTTCATTTAGTCTTCAACTGTATCCATTCTGTTCATGTATGGAGTTCTCTTTTGATGGTCAAAATTTAGTTACCAAGACGCAATCAATATCTTCCCACATCATGTTAAGGATATTATTTACAGTGATAGTGAATCCAAAAACTTCTGTTTACCTTGTTGATTGATTCCTCTACTTAATTGTTTTATGGTGTTATTGTTGTTTGTATTGTTCTTGTTTGTTTTATCTCTTTCGTAAGATTGGTTTACCTCAACTGCCTAGTAATTCTAGGTTGGTTGTTCATCTTTATATTTTATAATCCCTGTAATCCTGTCATTTCAACTCATTATGCCCTGTCTCCATTGATCGTGTCAGTAGCAAAATGTGTTGCTGGTACAGACATACTGGTAGGTTGTCATGACTTTTAGGGGTCAGTAATTACCTTCCTTTGCCTCACTGGCCCCAGCACCTCTGATACTCACTGCATTTATCTGTTGTCAAACACTGCCTGCACCCCTACTTATCACATACAAGGGAGGTGCCATTGTTTCGCTACTTTAATAATAATTCAGTTTGATATTTGCCCCAAGGCTATCTCCTGTGCTTGGTATCCATTGACTCTAAAATTAGAACATTCTTAGAACTTTTTCCATGTTTGTGTAGTCATCTGAATGTGATTGGGCTTTGATTTCCTCTAATCATTTTTCTGTACTTCTATTCTCATCTGCCTTCTGGTTTTTTAAGAATTTCTCAACATTTGCAGTATATTCATGGTGATGCAGTATCAAAGACTGGGCTACATACAGAAAACAACGTTGGGATGAGGGTTATTAAAGCCCTGTAAAGAGATTTTCTGTGAAAATATTAATACAGCCTTTTCTGAAAGGGCGTGAGTCAGACACCCTGTCAGTATTTTCCAATTCTTGATTTGATGATTCACACCCATAGGGTATATAAAATACTTCCCCAAATCATTTAAAATCTGACTTAAGCAAATAGCTACAATAATTGAAAAAGCCAATCCCCTATGGAATTTTAAAAATAAAATTGGTAAAGATGTGAATAAATTCTGGTAATATACTACCAGTAACACATCCTGAATCATGCCCTGATTAGCCCCTTGTCACCTCTGCAGCTCTTCTTCTGATCTCCATCATCTGAGTGAAACAGCCATAAAGGGATTCTTTTCTGAAAGGAGACATCACTTTAGAAGGGGCAACACAGCCTGGTACAGTGGCTCGTGCCTATAATCCCAGCATGTTGGCAGGCCGACACAAGCAGATCACCTGAAGTCAGGAGTTCACAACCAGCCTGGCCAACATGGGGAAACCCCATCTCTACTAAAAATACAAAAATTAGCCAGGTGTGGTGGTGCACGCCTGTAATCCCAGCTACTTGGGAGGCTGAGGCAGGAGAATCGCTTGAACCCAGGAAGCGGAGGTTGCAGTAAGCCAAGATCGTGACATTGCACTCCAGCCTGGGTGATAGAGTAAGACTCCATTTCAATAAAAAAAGAAGGAGTAACACAATTTTTATATTAATTTTCTAAATCCTTTTCATTCATTCGTTTAGGAAACATTCCTTGAACACCTGCTGTACTAGGCAAAGTGGACATAACAAACAACCCAAAACTTCAGTGCCTTAAAATAATACACATGTGTTTTTTGCTTATGTTGCAGTATAATGCCAGTCATGAGGAACACACTTCTCCTTGCAGAATTTAGAAACCAAGATTGCTTTAACCTTGTGGTTTGTCCTTTTTGAGTCCTTGATTGAACCAGTAGATGGTGAAAGAAAGTGAGGATTATATGAGGGTTTTTTTTTTATAGGCCAGCTGTGGAAACATTATACACATCACTTAGGCTCACATTCCATTAGCCTGAACTCAGGTAAACAGCTACACTTAAGTGCCAGGGAGACTAGAAGATGTAGTCTGGCTAAAGATTCGTGAAGTAAACACTGACAATTTCTGTCACAACTACTATGTGCCCAGCTCTCAAAGAGACAAGTATATGTTCTTCAGTGAAGAGAATAAAGTACAATACATCCCATAAAGAAGGTATTAAAGTACCTATGGAAAAAAGAAGCAACAGTTATATCCACTTGGGGACAAAGGGTGTTGACTGGGGAAGTTTTCACAGAAGAGAGTGATATTTGAAGTAAAACTTTCTGGTATGATTTTTTCAGCAAGAAATTGAGAATGGGCGCCCCAGCAGTAACAAAGGTATAGCAATTCAAACAAAAGGCAGCGTGGCCCAGCAAGGCTAGATTATATAGATCCTCTAAGTGAGAAAGGAGAAGTAGTAGATGATGATATTGAAAGGTT